>NW_023045918.1:0-41439 GCF_011762505.2 Arvicanthis niloticus
TCTCCTCTCTACCTATTCCCTTCTGTTCTATGGTCTCTCTCGATGCCCTTCTGTCTTCTTCTCTCTCTGGATGCCCGACAATTTTCTCCTCACTCTAGATATCGTTCTGTCTTCTCTTCTCTCTTAATACCTGTCTGTACTTTCCTCTCACTCGGTAACATTCTGTCCTCTCCTCTCTCTGGATGCCCTTCTGTCTTCTTCTCCTCCAGATGCCCTTCAGTCCTCTGCTCTCTCTGGATTGGCTTCTGTACTCTCCTCTTACTGGATTCTCTAATGTCCTCTCATCTCTCTGGATGTTCTTCTCTTCTCTCTTCTCTCGGTATGTCCTTATGACCTTTCCTCTCTCTGAATGCCATTCTGTCTTCTCATTTCTATGGATGCTTTTCTGTACTCTGCTCTCTCTGGATGCCCTTTTGTCCTCTCATTTCTAGGGATACACTTCTGTTCTCTCCTATCTCTTGATGCCATTCTGTTCTCTTCTCTATCCCGATGCCCTTCTGTCTTCTACTCTTTCTGTATGCGTTTCTGCTCTCTCCACTCTCTGGATTCCCTCCTATTCTCTCCTCTCTTGGGATTCCTTTCTGTCTTCTCCACTCTCTGGATCTTCTACTGTTCTGTCCTCTCTATAAGTTCCCTTCTGTCTTCTCCTCTCACTGGATGCCTTGCTGTTCTCTCCTCTCTCTGGATGCCCTTCTGTCTTCTCCTTTCTCTGGATCCTCTTCTGTTCTCTACTTTCTCTGGATGCCATTTTGCCCTCTCCTCTCTCTGGATAACCTTCAGTTCTATCCTCTCTCTGAATGCCCTTCTGTTCTCTCTTCTCTCTGGATGCCCTTCTGTTTTCGCATCTCCTTGGATTCCCTTCTGCCTTCTCTTCTCTCTGGAGTCCCTTCTGTTCTCTTCTTGCTTTGGATGCCCTTCTGTCCTCTCGTCTTTCTGGATGACTGTCTGTCCTGTTCTAGATCTAGATGCCATCTCTCTTCTCCTCTTTCCAGATGCCCTTCTGTTCTCTCATCTCTCTGGAAGCCCTTCTGTCTTCTCTGCTCTCTGGATGCCCTTCTGTACTCTCCTCTACTCTCTCTGCATGCTCTTCTGTCTTCTTCTCTCTCTGGATGCCCTTCTCTCCTCTCCTCTCTTTGGATGCCTTTTAGTTCTCTCCTCTTTACATGGACTTCTGTCCTCTCATCTCTCTGGATGCCCTTATGTTCTTTCCTATCTCTGAATGCCCTTCTGTCTTCTCAGCTCTCTGGATGCCCTTCAGTACTCTTCTCTCTGTGGATGCGATTCTGTCTTCTCCTCTCTCAGGATGCCCTTCTGAACTTTCCTCTCCATGGATGCCCTTCTGATCTCTACTCTCTGAAATCCATTCTGTTCTCTACTCTCTCTGGATGCCATTTTGTCTTTTCCTCTCTCTGGATCACTTATGTCCTCTCCTCAGTCTGGAAACCCTTCTTCACTCTCCTCTTTCTGGATGATCTTCTGTCTTCCCTTCTCTCCGAATGCCCTTCTGTTCTCTCCTCTCTATGGATTCCCTTCTGTCTTCTCCTTCTTCTGGATGCCCTTCTGTTCTCTCCTCTTTCTGGATGCCTTCTGTTCTCTCCTCTCTCTGGATTCCGTTCTGCCTTCTCCTCTCTCTTGATGCCTTTCTTTTGCTTCTCTCCCTGGATGCCCTTCTGTTTTCTCCTCTATCTGGATACCCTTCTACTCTCTCCTCTCTCTGGATGTTCTTCGGTTCTCTGCTCACTCCGGATGCCCTTCTGTCTTCTCCTCTCTCTGGATGCCCTTCTTCTCTCTACTCTCTCTGGATTCCATTCTGTTATATCCTCTCTCTAGATTCCCTTCTTTCTTCTCCTCTCTGGATGCCCTTCTTTCATCTTCTCTCTCTGGATGCCCTTCTGTCGTCTTCTCTTTCCTGATGCCCTTCTCTTCTCTCCTCTCTTACGATGTCCTTCTGTCTTCTGCTCTCTCTGGATGTTCTACAATTCTCTGCTCACTGTAGATTCCCTTCTGTCTTCTTTTCTCTCTACATGCCCTAATGTTCTCTCCACTCTCTGGATGCCCTTCTGCCTTCTCTTCTCTCTGGAGGACATTCTGTCCTATCCTCTCTCTGGATGCCCTTCTGTCTTTTCCTATCTCCCAATGCCCTTCTGTCTTCTCTTCTTTCTGCATGCACTTCTATTCTCTGCTCACTCTAGATTCCCTTCTGTCCTCTCCTCTCTCTGGATGCCCTTGTGTTCTCTTCTATCCTATATGCCCTTCTGTCCTCTCCTCTCTGATGCCCGTCTGTCCTCTTCTCCATCTGGATGCCTACTCGCTTCTTCTCTTTCCAGATGGGCTTCTGTGTTCTTCTCTCTCTGGAAGCCCTTCTGTTCTCTCCTTTCTCTGGATGCCCTTGTGTCATCTTCTTTCTTTGGATGCCCTTCTGTTCTCTCTTATCTCTGGATTCCCTTCTGTTCTCTTCTCTTTCCTGTTGCCCATCTGACCTCTCCTCTCTTGATGACTTTCTGTCTTCTCCTATCTCCGAATGCCTGTCCCTTCTCTCACTCTGGATTACCTTCTGTCTTCTCCTCTTTCTGGATGCCATTTTGTCCTCTCCTCTTTCTGGATGCCCTTCTGTTGTCTCCTCTCTCCGGATGCCCTTCTCTCTTCTCCTCTCTATGGATGACCTTCTGTTCTCCCCTCTCTCTGGATTCCCTTCTGTCTCCTCCTCTCTCAGGATGCCCTTCTTTCATCTCCTCTTTCTGGATGCCCTTCTGTCTTCTTCTCTTTCCCGATGCCCTTCTCTTCTCTCCTCTCTTCCGATGTCCTTCTGTCTTCTCCTTTCTCTGGATGTCCTATAATTCTCTGCTCACTGTAGATTCCCTTCTGTCTTCTTTTCTCTCTGCATGCCCTAATGTTCTCTCCTCTCCCTGGATGCCCTTCTGCCTTCTCTTCTCTCTGGAGGACATTCTGTCCTATCCTCTCTCTGATGCCCTTCTTTCTTTTCCTATCTCCCAATGCCCTTCTGTCTTCTCCTCTTTCTGCATGCACTTCTGTTCTCTGCTCACTCTAGATGTCCTTCTGTCCTCTCCTCACTCTGGATGCCCTTGTGTTCTCTTCTATCCTGGATGCCCTTCTGTCCTCTACTCTCTCAGGATGCCCATCTGTCCTCTTCTCCATCTGGATGCCTACTCTCTTCTCCTCTTTCCAGATGGGCTTCTGTGCTCTTCTCTCTCTGGAAGCCCTTCTGTCCTCTCCTCTCTCTGGATGCCCTTCTGTCATCTTCTCACTTTAGATGCCATTCTGTTCTCTCCTATCTCTGGATGCCCTTCTGTTCTCTTCTCTTTCTGGATGCTCTTCTCTCGTCTCCACTCTTGATGCCTTTCTGTCTTCTACTCTCTCCGAATGCCCATCCCTTTTCTCTCTCTGGATTCTCTTCTGTCTTCTCCTACTTCTGGATGCCATTTTGTTCTATGCTCTTTTTGGATGCCCTTCTGTTTTCTCCTCTCTTCGGATGCCCTTCTGTCTTCTCCTATCTCTGAATGCCCTTCTGCTCTCTCCTCTCTCTGGATTCCTTTCGGTTATCTCCTCTCTCTGGATTCCCTTCTGTCTCCTCCTCTCTCTGGATGCCATTCTTTCATCTTCTCTCTCTGGATGCCCTTCTGTCGTCTTCTCTTTCCCGATGCCCTTCTCTTCTCTCCTCTCTTCCGATGTCCTTCTGTCTTCTCCTCTCTCTGGATGCCCTACAATTCTCTGCTCACTGTAGATTCCCTTCTGTCTTCTTTTCTCTCTGCATGCCCTAATGTTCTCTCCTCTCTCTGGATCCCCTTCTGCCTTCACTTCTCTCTGGAGGACATTCTGTCCTCTCCTCTCTCTGGATGCCCTTCTGTCTTTTCCTAACTCCCAATGCCATTCTGTCTTCTGCTCTTTCTGCATGCACTTCTGTTCTCTGCTCACTCTAGATGTCCTTCTGTCCTCTCCTCTCTCTGGATGCCCTTGTGTTCTCTTCTATCCTGGATGCCCTTCTGTCCTCTACTCTCTCAGGATGCCAGTCTGTCCTCTTCTCCATCTGGATGCCTACTCTCTTGTCCTCTTTCCAGATGGGCTTCTGTGCTCTTCTCTCTCTGGAAGCCCTTCTGTATTCTCCTCTCTCTGGCTCCCTTTCTGTTCTCTCCTCTCTCTGGATGCCCTTCTTTCCTCACCTCTCTCTGGGTGCCCTTCTGTATTCTCCTCCCTCTGGATGTCCTTCTGCTCTCTCCTCCCTCTGTATGCCCTTCTGTACTCTCCTCGCTCTTCATGCCCATCTGTCCTCTTCTCTCTCTGGATGCCCTTCTCTTCTCTCCTCTCTTTGGATGCCCTTTTGTTCTCTCCTCTTTATATGAACTTCCAGCATCTCATCTCTCTGGATGCCCTTATGTTCTCTCCTATCTCTGGATGCCCTTTTTTCTTCTCTCCTCTCTGGATGCCCTTCAGTACTCTCCTCTCTGTGGATGCAATTTTGTCTTCTCCTCTCTCTGGATGCCCTTCTGAACTTTCCTCTCCATGGATGCCCTACTGATCTCTCCTCTCTCTGGAATCCCTTCGATTCCCTCCTCTCTCTACATGTCCTTCTGTCTTTTCCTCTCTCTGGATCGATTTCTGTTCTCTCCTCTCTCTGGATCCCTTCTGTCCTCTCCTCTCTCTGGATACCCTTCTTCACTCTCCTCTCTCTGGATGCCCTTCTCTTCTCTCCTCTCTCTGGATTCCCTTTTTGTCTTCTCCTCTCTCTGGATACCCTTCTCTTCTCTCTTCTCTCTAGATGCCCTTCTGTCCTCTATTCTCTCTGGATGCCTTTCTGTTCTCTTGTCTCTCTGGATGCCCTTCTGTGCTCTCCTCTCTCTGGATACCCTTCTTCACTCTCCTCTCTCTGGATGCCCTTCTGTCTTCTCCTTTCTGCCTATTCCCTTCTGTTCTCTGGTCTCTCCCGATGCCCTTCTGTCTTCTCCTCTCTCTGGATGCCCGACAATTTTCTCCTCACTCTAGATATCCTTCTGTCTTCTCTTCTCTCTTGATACCCTTCTGTTCTTTCCTCTCACTCGGTGACATTCTGTCCTCTCCTCTCTCTGGATGCCCTTCTGTCTTCTTCTCCTCCGGATGCCCTTCTGTCCTCTGCTCTCTCTGTGATTGGCTTCTGTACTCTCCTCTTTCTGGATTCTCTAATGTTCTCTCATCTCTATGGATGTGCTTCTGTTCTCTCTTCTCTCAGTATGTCCTTATAATCTCTCCTCTCTCTGGATGCCCTTCTGTCTTCTCATTTCTATGGATGCTTTTCTGTTCTCTGCTCTCTCTGGATGCCCTTTTGTCCTCTCCTCTCTAGGGATACCCTTCTGTTCTCGCCTATCTCTTGATGCCCTTCTGTTCTCTACTCTTTCTGGATGCACTTCTGTTCTCTCCTCTCTCTGGATGCCTTCTGTCTTCTCCTCCTTCTGGATGCCCTTCTGCTCTCTCCTCTCTCTGGGTGCACTTCTGTTCTCTCTTCTCTCCAATGTCATTCTGTCTTATCCTCTCTCTGGATGCCCTTCTGTTATCTCCTCTCTCTGGATGCCCTTCTGTCTTCTCCTCTTTCTGGATGCCCTTTGTTCTCTCCTATCTCAGGATGCTCTTCTTCCCACTCCTCTCTCTGGATGCCCTTCTGTCTTCTCCTCCCTCTGGATGCCCTCTGTCCTCTCCTCTCTCTGCATGCCTTTCTGTATTCTCTCTCCCTATGCCCTTCTCTTCTCTCGTCTCTACAGCTTCCTTTCTGTCTTCTCCTCTCTCTGGATGCCCTCAGTTCTCTCCTCTCTCTAAATTCCCTTTTTGTCTTCTCCTCTCTCTGGATGCCCTTCTCTTCACTACTCACCCTAGATGCCCTTCTGTCCTCTGTTATCTCTGGATGCCTTTCTGTTCTCTTGTCTCTTTGGATGCCTTTCTGTGCTCTCTTCTCTCTGGAGGCCCTTCTTTCTTCTCCTCTCTCCCTATGCCCTTTTTTCTCTAGTCTCTTCTGATGCCCTTCTGTTTTCTAATCTCTATAGAAGCCCGACAATTTTCTCCTCACTCTGGATACCCTTCTGTCTTCTCCTCTATCTAGATGCCCTACTGTTCTCTCATCTCACTGGATGCTATTCTGTCCTCTCCTCTCTCTGTTTGCCCTTCTTTACTCTTCTCTCTTTGGATACCCTTCAGTCTTCTGATGTCTCTGGATGGGCTTCTGTTCTCTCCTCTTTTTGGATTCTCTCCAGTTCTCTCATCTCTCTATATGTGCTTCTGTTCTCTCGTCTCTCTGGATGCCAGTTTGTCCTCTCCTCTCTCTGGATATTCTTCTGTTCTATCCTCTCTCTGAATGCCCTTCTGTTCTCTCCTCTCTCTGGATGCCCTTGTGTCCTCTTCTCTCTCTGATTGCCCTTCTGTTCTCTCATCTCCTTGGATTCCCTTCTGCCTTCTCCTCTCTCTGGAGTCCCTTCTGTTCTCTTCTCTCCCTGGATGCCCTTCTCTCCTCTCGCCTCTCTGGATGACTGTCTGTCCTCTTCTAGATCTAGATGCCATCTCTTTTCTCCTCTTTCCAGATGCCCTTCTCTTCTCTCCTCTCTCTGTAAGCCCTTCTGTCTTCTCTGCTCTCTGGATGCCCTTCTGTATTCTCCTCTCTCTTGATGCCCTTCTGTTCTCTCCTCTGTCTGGATGCCCTTTTGTTCTCTCCTCTCTTTGGATGCACTTCTGTCTTCTCCTCTCTCTGGATGCCCTTCTGTTCTCTCCTCTCTCTGAATGCCCTTCTTTCCTCTCCTCATTCCGGATACTCTTCTGACTTCTCCTATTTTGGATGCCCTTCTGTTCTCTCCTCTCTCTGGATTCCATTCTTTTCTGTAATCTCTCTGAATGCCCTTCTGTTCTCTTCTCTTTCGGGATGCCCTTCTGTCCTCTCCTCTCTGGATGCCCTTCTGTCTTCTCCTCTGTCCAAATGCCCTTCTGATCTGTCCTGTCTTGGGATTCCCTTCTGTCTTCTCCTGTTTCAGGACGCCCTTCTGTTCTCTCCTCTCTCCGGATGCACTTCTGCTCTCTCCTCTCTCTGGATGCACTTCTGTTCTCTCATCTCTCCGGATGCCCTTCTCTTTTCTCCTCTCTCTGGATGCCCTTCTACTCTCTCCACTCTCTTGATGCCCTTCTGTTCTCTTCTCTCTCTGGATGCCATTCTGTCTTCTACTCTCTCTGTATGCCTTTCTGCTCTCTCCTCTCACTGGATTCCCTACTGTTCTCTCCTCTCTCGGGATTCCTCTCTGTATTCTCCACTCTCTGGATCCTCTTCTGTTCTCTCCTCTCTATAAATTCTCTTCTGTCTTCTCCTCTCTCTGGATGCCCTTCTGTCCTCTTCTCTCTCTGGATGCCCTTCTGTCTTCTCCTTTCTCTGCATCCTCTTCTGTTCTCTACTTTCTCTGGATGCCATTTTGTCTTCTCCTATCTCTGGATAACCTTCGGTTCTATCCTCTCTCTTAATACCCTGCTGTTCTCTCCTCTCTCTACAAGCTTTTCTGTTCTCTTCTCTCTGGATTCCGTTCTGCCTTCTCCTCTCTCTGGATGCCTTTCTGTTCTCTTCTCTGCCTGGATGCCTTACTGTCCTCTCGTATCTCAGTATGCCTGTCTGTCCACTTCTAGGTCTAGATGCCTTCTCTTTTTTCCTCTTTCTGATGCCCTTATGTTCTCTCCTCTCTCTAGATGCCCTTCTGTTTGCTCCTCTGTATAATTGCCTGTCTGTTTTCTCCTCTCTCTGTATTGCCTTCTTTACTCTTTTCTGTGGATGCCCTTCTGCCCTCTTCTCTCTCTGGATGCCCTTCTGCTCTCTCTTCCCTCTGGAGGCCATTCTGTCCTCTCCTCTCTCTGGATGCTCTTCTGTATTCTTCTGTCTCCTGATGGCCTTCTCTTCTCTCCTCTCTTCCGATGGCCTTCTGTCTTCTCCTCTCTCTGGATGCCCTACAATTCTCTGCTCACTGTAGATTACCTTCTGTCTTCTTTTCTCTCTGCATGCCCTAATGTTCTCTCCTCTCTCTGGATGCCCTTCTGCCTTCTCATCACTCTGGAGGCCATTCTGTCCTCTCCTCTCTCTGGATGCCCTTCCGTCTTTTCCTATCTCCCAAAGTCCTTCTGTCTTCTCCTCTTTCTGCATGCTCTTCTTTTCTCTGCTCACTCTAGATGCACTTCTCTCCTCTCCTCTCTCTGGGTGCCCTTGTTTTCTCTTCTATCCTGGATGCCCTTCTGTCCTCTACTCTCTCATGATGCCCCTGTGTCCTCTTCTCCATCTGTATTCCTACTCTCTTCTCCTCTTTCCAGATGGGCTTCTGTGCTCTCCTCTCTTGATGCCCTTCTGTCTTCTCATTTCTATGGATGCTTTTCTGTTTTCTGCTCTCTCTGGATGCCCTTTTATCCTTTCCTCTCTAGCGATACCCTTCTGTTCTCTCCTATCTCTTGATACCCTTCTGTTCTCTCCTCTCTCTGGATGCCCTTCTGTCTTCTCCTCTCTCTGGATGCTCTGTGTTCTATCCTATCTCAGGATGCCCATCTTCCCACTCGTCTCTCTGGATGCCCTTCTGTCTTCATCTCCCTCTGGATGCCCTCTGTGCTCTCCTCTCTCTGGATTCCCTTCTGTCTTCTGTCTCCCTATGCCCTTCTGTTCTCTCATTTCGCTGGTTTTCTTTCTGTCTTCTCCTCTCTCTGGATACCCTCTGTTCTCTCCTATCTCTAAATTCCCTTTTTGTCTTCTCCTCTCTCTGGATGCCCTTCTCTTCACTTTTCTTCCTAGATGCCCTTCTGTTCTTTGTTCTCTCTGGATGCATTTCTGTACTCTTGTCTCTCTGGATTCCTTTCTGTGCTCTCTTCTCTCTGGATGCCCTTCTGTCTTCACCTCCCTCCATATGTCCATCTTTTCTCTCGTCTCTCTTGATGCCCTTCTGTTTTCTTCTCTCTCTAGAAGCCTGATAATTTTCTCCTCACTCTGGATACCCTTCTGTCTTTTCCTCTCTCTAGATGCCCTGCTGTTCTCTTGGATGCCATTCTGTCCTGTCCTCTCTCTGGATGCCCTTCTGTCCTGTTCGCTCTCTGGATGTCCTTCAGTCTTCTGACCACTCTGGATGGGCTTCTGTTCTCTCCTCTTTTTGGATTCTCTCCTGTTCTCTCATCTCTCTGGATGCACTTCTGTTTTCTCGTCTAACTGGATGCCAGTTTGTCCTCTCCTCTCTCAGTATATCCTTCTGTTCTATCCTCTCTCTGAATGCCCTTCTGTTCTCTCCTCTCTCTGGATGCCCTTGTGTCCTCTTCTCTCTCTGATTGCGCTTCTGTTCTCTCATCTCCTTGGATTCCCTTCTGCCTTCTCCTCTCTCTGGATTCCCTTCTGTTCTCTTCTCTCCCTGGATGCCTTTCTGTCCTCTCCTCTCTCTGGATGCCTGTCTGTCCTTTTCTAGATCTAGATGCCATATGTCTTCTCCTCTTTCCAGATGCCCTTCTGTTCTCTCCTCTCTCTGGAAGCCCTTCTGTCTTCTCTGCTTTCTGGATTCCCTTTTGTTCTCTCCTCTCTCTAGTTGCCCTTCTGTATCCTCCTCTTTCTGGATACTCTTCTGTTCTCTTATCTCTCTTCATGACCTTCTGTCCTCTATTCTCTCTAGATGCTTTTATGTTCTCTCCTTTCTCTGGATGTTCTTCTGTCTTCTCTGCTCTCTGGATACCATTCTATTCTCTACTCTCTCTGGATGACCTTCTGTCTTCTCTGCTCTCTGGATGCTCTTCTGTTCTCTTCTCTCTGTGGATGTGTTTCTGTCTTCTCTTGTCTCTGGATGCCATTCTGTTCTCTCCTCTCTCTGGATGCCCTTCTGAACTCTTCTTTCCATGGATGCACTTCTGTCTTCTCCTCTCTCTTGATGCCCTTCTGTTCTCTCCACTCTCTGTTTTGCCTTTTTAATTTCTCCTCTTGCTGGATGTCCTTCTGTCATCTCCTCTCTTATGATGCCCTTCTGTCTTCTTCTCCTCTCTCCAGATGCCCTTCTCTTCTCTCCTCTCTTCCGATGCCCTTGTGTCTTCTTCTCTCTCTGGATGCCCTACAATTCTCTCCTCACTCTAGATTCCCTTCAGTCTTCTTTTCACTCTTGATGCCCTTATGTTTTCACCTCTTTCTGGATGCCCTTCTATTCTGTCATCTATCTAGATGCCCTTCTGTCTTGTCCTCTCTCTGTATGGCATTCTGTACTCTTTTCTGTGGGTGTGCTACTATCCTCTCCTCTTTCTGGATGTATTTCTGCATTCTATGCTCTCCTGATCCCCTTCAGTTGTCTCCTCTCTGTGGATGAGTTTCTTTCTTCTCCTCTTTCTGGATGCCCTTCTGAACTCTCCTGTCCATGGATGCCCTTCTGATCTCTAGGCTGTCTGGATGCTGTTCTGTTCTCTCCTCTCTCTAGATGCCCTTCTTTCTTCTCCTCTCTCTGGATGGCTTTCTGTTCTCTCCTCTCTCTGGATCCCTTCTCTTCTCTCCTCTCTCGGAATGCTCTTCTTCACTCGCCTCCGTCTGGATACCCTTCTGTCCTCTCCTCTCTCTGGATGCCCTTCTGTCTTCTCCTATCTCGTGATGCCCTTCTGTCTTCTCCTCTATCTGGATGCCCTTCTGTTCTCTGCTCTCTCTACATGCCCTTCTGTCCTCTCCTCTCTGTGGATGCCCTTCTTTTCTCTTCTATCCTGAAAGCCCTTCTGTCCTCTCCTCTCTCATGATGCCCATCTGTCCTCTTCTCCATCTGGATGCCTTCTCTCTTCTCCTCATTCCAGATGTGCTTCTGTGATTTCCTCTCTCTGGAAGCCCTTCTGTTTTCTCTTCTCTCTGGATGCCTTTGTGTTCTCTTTTCTCTCTGGAAGCCCTTCTGTACTCTTCTATCTCTGGGTGCCCTTCTGTATTCTCCTCTCTGGATTCCCTTCTGTCTTCTCCTCTCTCTGAATGCCCTTCTGTTCTCTCCTCTCTCGGGATTCCCTTCTGTTTCTCCTCCTTCTGGATGTGCTTCTGTTCTCTCCTCTTTCTTGAATGCCCTTCTGTCTTCTACTCTCTCAGGATCCCCTTCTATTCTCTCCTCTCTATGAATTCCATTCTGTCTTCTGCTCTCTCTGGATACCCTTCTGTTCTATCCTCTCTCTCTGAATGCCCTTCTGTTCTCTCCTCTCTTTGTATGCCCTTATGTCCTCTTCTCTGTCTGGATGCCCTTCTGTTCTTTCCTCTCTCTGTATTCTATTCTGCCTTCTCCTCTCTCTCAAAGCCCTTCTTTTCTCTTCCCTCCCTGTATGCCCTTCTGTCCTCTCGTCTCTCTTGATGCCTGTCTGCCCTCTTCTAGATCTAGATGCCTTCTCTTTTTTCCTCTTTCCGGATGCCCTTCTGTTCTCTCCTCACTCTGGAACCGCTTCTGTCTTTTCTGCTCTCTCGATGGCCTTCTGTTCTCTCCTCTCTCTGTATGGCCTTATTTACCCTTTTCTGTAGATGCCCTTTTTCCCTCTTCACTCTCTGGATGCCCTTCTGCTCTCTCTTCTATCTGGAGGCCATTCTGTCCGCTTCTCTTCCTGGATGACCTTCTGCTCTCTCTTCTCTCTGGAGTTCATTCTATCCTCTCCTCTCTCTGGATGCCTTTCTGTCTTCTCCTTTCTCTGGATCCTCTTCTGTTCTCTACTTTCTCTGGATGCCATTTTGTCCTCTCCTCTCTCTGGATGCCCTTCTGTTCGCTCCTCTCTCTGTATTCCATTCTGCCTTCTCATCTTTCTGGATGCCTTTCTGTTCCCTTCTCTCCCTGGATGCCCTTCTGTTTTCTCCTCTCTCTGGATGCCCTTCTGCTCTCTCCTCTCTCTGGATGTTCTTCAGTTCTCTCCTCTCTCCGGAAGCCCTTCTGTCTTCTCCTCTCTCTGGATGCCCTTCTGCTCTCTCCTCTCTCTGAATTCCATTCTGTTATCTCCTCTCTCTGGATTCCCTTCTGTTTTCTCCTCTCTCTGGATGCCCTTCCTTCATCTCCTCTCTCTAGATGTCTTTCTGTCTTCTCTTTCCTGATGCCCTTCTCTTCTCTCCACTCTTCTGATGTCCTTCTGTCTTCTCCTCTCTCTTGATGCCCTACAATTCTCTGCTCACTGTAGATTCCCTTCTGTCTTCTTTTCTCTCTGCATGCCCTAATGTTCTCTTCTCTCTCTGGATGCCCTTCTGCCTTCTCTTCTCTCTGCAGGCCATTCTGTCCTATCCTCTCTCCGGATGCCCTTCCGTCTTTTCCTATCTCCCAATGCCCTTCTGTCTTCTCCTCTTTCTGCATGCACTCTCTGTTCTCTGCTCACTCTAGATGCCCTTCTGTCCTCTCCTCTCTAAGAATGCCCGTCTGTCCTCTTCTCCATCTGGATGCCTACTCTCTTCTCCTCTTTCCAGATGGGCTTCTGTGCTCGTCTCTCTCTGGAAGCCCTTCTGTATTCTCCTCTCTCTGGATACCTTTCTGTTCTCTCTTCTCTCTGGATGCCCTTCTGTCTTCTCCTCTCTCTGGGTGCCCTTCTGTATTCTCCTCCCTCTGGATTTCCTTCTGTTCTCTTCTCCCTCTGGATGCCCTTCTGTACTCTACTGTCTCTTGATGCCCTTCTGTCCTCTCCTCTCTCTGCATGCCCTTCTGTCTTCTTCTCTCTCTGGATGCCTTTCTCTTCTCTCCTCTATCTGGATTCACTTTTA
Organism: Arvicanthis niloticus; assembly: GCF_011762505.2. Lineage (NCBI taxonomy): Eukaryota > Metazoa > Chordata > Mammalia > Rodentia > Muridae > Arvicanthis > Arvicanthis niloticus. The sequence continues at coordinate 12,695 of NW_023045918.1, forward strand.
TTCTCTCCCCTTTACATGGACTTCTGTCATCTCATCTCTCTGGATGCCCTTATGTTCTCTCCTATCTCTGGATGCCCTTTTTTCTTCTCTGCTCTCTGGATGCCCTTCAGTACTCTCCTCTCTGTGGATGCGATTCTGTCTTCTCCTCTCTCTGGATGCCCTTCTGAACTTTACTCTCCATGGATGCCCTTCTGATATCTCCTCTCGCTGGAATCCCTTCTCCAGAGAATCCAGAGAACTGAAGGGCATCAATAGAGATGAGAAGACAGAAGGGCATCCAGAGAAAGGAGAAGACAGAAGGCATCCAGAGAGAGCAGAGAACAGAAGGACATCCAAAGAGATGAGAGTACAGGAGAGTCTCGATAGAGAGAAGATTACAGAAAGCCAACCAGATAGATGAGAGAACAGAATGGAATCCAGAGAAAGAAGAGGACAGAAGCTACTCCAAGAGAGGAGAGGACAGCAGGGCATCCAGAGAGAGGAGAGGACAAAAGGACATCCAGAGAGAGGAGAATATAGAAGGGCACACAGAGAGAGCATGGAAAAGAAAGGCATCTGGAGAGAGGAGAGAACAGAAGTGCATCCAGAGAGAGGAGAAGACAGAAGGCATCAAGTGAGAGAGGAGATTACAGAAGGGCATCCAGAGAGAAGAGAAAATTAGGGCAAACTGGGAGAGGAGAAGACAGAAGGACATCCAGAAGGAGGAGATGTCAGAAAGGCATAAAAAGAGTGGAGAGGACAGAAGTGCATCCAGAGAGTTGAGAGAACAGAAAAACATGTAGAGAGAGGAGAATACAGAAGGGCATCCAGAGAGATGAGAGCACAGAAGAGCATCCAGAGAGAGGAGAGACACAGGGCATCATAGAGATGAGAGAACAGAAGGTCTTCCAGAGATAGGAGAGAACAGAAGGGCATCCACAGAGATGAGCAAACATAAGATCATCCAGATAGAGAAGGGAACAGAAGGGTATCCAGAGGGATGAGAGGACAGAAGAGAATTCAGAGAAAAGAGAGAACAGAAGGGCAACCAGAGAGATGAGAAGACAGAAGGGCATCCAGCGAGAGGAGAAAACAGAAGGGCATCCAGAAAGAGGAGAGAACTGAAGGTAATCCAGTAAGAGGAGACAAAAGAATGTCATCCAGAGTGACAAAAAGACAGAAGGGCATTCAGAGAGAGGAGAGGTCAGAAGGGCATCCAAAGAGAAGAGAACAGAAGGTCATCCAGAGAAAAGAGAAGACAAAAGTGCTTCCAGAGATTTGAGAGGACAGAAAGTCATGTAGAGAGAGGACAAGACAGAAGGACATCCATAGATAGATGAAAAAAGGACATCTGGAGAGAGGAGAAGACAGCAGGGCATCCAGAGAGATGACTGGACAGAAGAGCATCCGGTGAGTGCAGAGATCAGAAGGGCATCCAGAGAGAGGGGGGGACAGAAGGGCATCTGAAGAGAGGAGAAGACAGAAGGGCTTCAAGAGAGAGGAGACAACAGATGGGCATGTAGAGAGAGGAGAGGACAGATGTGCATCTGGATAGAGGATAGGACAGAAGGGCATACAGAGAGAGAAGAGAACAGAAGAGCATCCAGAGAGAGGAGAAGACAGATGGGCATTCAGAGATAGGAGAGTACAAAAGGTCATCCAGAAAGCAGAGAAGACCGAAGGGCATCCAGAGAGAGGAGAAGACAGAAGAACACCCAGAGTGATGAGAGTAGAGGATAGCTACCATAGAGAGAAGAAAACAGAAAGGCAACCAGAAAGATTAGAGGACAGAAGGGAATCCAGAGAGAGAAGAGGACAGAAGGGCATGCAGAGAGAGGAGAGGACAGAAGGGAATCCCCAGATTGGGAAGAACATAAGAGCATCGAGTGAGAGGAGACAATATAAGGGAACCCAAAGAGAGGAGAGAATAGAAGATAATCCAGAAAGAGGAGAGAACAGAAGGGCATCCAGAGAAATGAGAGAACAGAAGATAATCTAGAAAAAAAGAGAACAGAAGGGCAACCAGATATATGAGAGGACAGAACAGAATCCAGAGAGAGGAGAGGACAGAAGGGCATTCAGAGAGAGGAGAAGACAGAAGGGCATCCAGAGAGAGGAAAGGACAGAAGGGCATCCAGAGAAAGGAGACAACAGAAAGACATCCATAGAGCGTAGAGGACAGAAGGGCATTTGGAGAGAGGAGAGACCAGAAGGGCATCCAGAGAGAGGAGAATACAAAAGAGCATCAAAAGAGAGGAGAGGACAGAAGGGCATCCATAGAGAAGAGACGAAAGAAGGGCATCCAGAGAGAGCAGAGGACACAAGGGTATCTAGAGAGATGAGAGAACAAAAGACCATCCAGAGAGAGAGAAAAGAAGGGCATCCAGAGAGAGGAGAAGACAGAAGAGCATCCCGGGAGAAGAGAGTACAGAAATGGCATCCAGAGAGAGAAGAGGACACAAGGGCATCCAGATAGAGGAAAGAACAGAACAGCATCCAGAGTGAGGAGAGAACAGAAGGGCATCCAAAGAAAGGAGAAAACAGAAGGGCATCCAGAGAGTGGAGAGGACAAAAGGACATCCCAAAAGAAGAGAGAACAGAAGGGCATCCAGAGAGATGAGAGAACAGGAGAGAATCCAGAAAGAGGAGAGAACAGAAGCCCATCCAGATGGTTAACCTATGAGTTAAGGGACTATAGCAAATTTATGGCTTTGAGTTAATTGTTAGGAGGTTAACCATATTTTATTTAGAAATAGCCAAGAGGAGTGAACAGACAACAGTCCAGGTGACCTTACATAGATAGTTGGTTTTCAAAACGTCAGAAGTCCATAGAATTAACGCAACAAAAATTTATATAAATGTCCATTCTGATTAGAGACCTGTCTGCTCCTGACAGCTTCCTGTTGTGGATTCTAAGAAGAAATTGAGCATTCTTGGAGTTATGCCAGCTGTGTGGTGACAGCCACTAGGCAAGAATTGCCTCTTTCCATCTACAGACTAACTACTGTCCTGAAGAGGACACACATGCAGAATAGTCGACTGATTACATCTGCCCAGACAGAGTAATCAGCCCTTAATAATCCTGCATCACTAAGGTCTGTCAGATGACTCTGGGCCAGAAGGCTGAAGATTTGATGCTCGAACATTCGGTAGTATAGGGGCTTCTCAGCTGTTCAGAGGTCTCTATAAATTGGCTAAGTTTTAGAAGCTATGTTTAGTGCTTCCTATAATTCAGTTAACTCAGTCATTCTGGATTTCTGACGGGGTTGAAGACCCATAGTCTCATAGCCAATCCAGGCTATTTACTTTGAGAGAAAAGATCTGAGTAGATAGTTTTCAGCTGACATTCATTATAAAGCCAAAAAAAAGCCAGGATCAAAAGTAAGTGTTTTAGTTAGAAGACAGAGGTTCTGGTTAGTCAACAAAATGATGGACTGGGTATTAGAACTATCTTATACCTCACTGGTACAATTAGGAATAAGTATGCTCTAATGTATTTTGAGAGAAAAGTTGAAAAGTTTTACATTAACAGGAAGAGTGATATGTAGGAGGAGCTAAGTGGGAAGGAGTACTGAGAGGAAGAGATGGAGTAAGGAGAGAGGATGAAGGAGAGGAGAAACTAGATGATGAGAGAGAGAAAGAGAGAGGGGGCGTGGAGGCAGATGTTCACAGGTCTCCACCAGTCAAAGATAGTCTTTATATCTAGGTTGGGTATTGGATTACCCTTCTGACTGAGCATTACCAAACTTATAAATCCTTTGATTAACATTTTTAAAAATTGTATAAAAGCAAAAAGGAAAGGGGGGCATGGGACAGGGGTTTTCTAGGGAGGGGAAATGGGGAAAGGGGATGGCATGTTAAATGTAAATAAAATAAAATGAAAAAAATTGTATAAAAGCAAAAAGGAAAAGGGAGCAAGGGATAGGGGTTTTCTGGGGTGGGGGAAATGGGGAAAGGGATGGCATCTGAAATGTAAATAAAATATAAAATTAAAAAAATGAAAAATATAATAATAAAAAAGAACTTTCTTCAAACTAAAAAAAAAAAAAAAAAAAAAAAAAAAAAAAAAAAAAAAAAAAAAAAAAAAAAAGAAGCCCATCCAGAGAGAGCAGAAGACTGAAGGACGTCCAGAGAGAGAATAGGACCAAAGGGCATCCGGATAGAGGAGAAGATAGAATGTCATCCAGAGAGAGGAGAGGACCGAATGGCAATCAGTGTGAGGAGAGGACAGAAGGGCCTCTAGAGAGAGGAGAAGACAGAAAAATATCCAGTGTGAGGAGAAAATTCTCAGGCATCCAGTGATAGGAGAAGACTGAAGGGCATTGAGAGAATCTAGAGAACAGAAGGGCAGAGGAAGAGAGGAGAAGACTGAAGTGCATCCAGAGAAAGGAGAGGACAGAAGGGCATCCAGAGAGAGGAGAGCACAAAAGGTAATCCAGAGAGAGGAGAATACAGAAAAGCATCCAGAAAGAAGAGAGAATAGAAGAGCATCGGATGAGAGGAGAAAACAGAAGGGCATCAAAAGAGAGGAGAGGACAGAAGGGCATCCAGCAATAAGAGAGGACAGAAATGGCATCTAGAAAGAAAAGAGGACACGGGGCATCTGGAGAGAGGAGAGAACAGAATGGCATACAGAGGGAGGAGAGAACAAAAGTATATCCAGTGAGAGGAAAGGAAAAGGGGGAATCCAGAGAGAGGAGAGAAAAGAAGGGTATCCAAAAAAAAAAAAAAAAAGGAGAAGACAGAAGGACATCCAGAGAGAGGAGAGGACAGAAGGACATCCAAAAAAAATAGAGAACAGAAGGGAATCCAGAGAGATGAGACTACAGGAGAGAATCCAGAAAGAGGAGAGAACAGAAGCCCATCCAGAGAGAGCAGAAGACTGAAGGACATAAAGAGAGAGAAGATGACCGAATGGCATCTGGAGAGAGGAGAAGACAGAAGGGTATCCAGGGAGAGGAGAGGACAGGATGGCATCCAGTGAGAGGAGATAACAGAAGGGCATTTAGAGAGAGGAGAAGACAGAAGGATATCCAGAGTATGGAGAAAATTGTCGGGTATCCAGAGAGAGTAGAAGACTGAAGGGCATCGAGAGAATTGAGAGAACAGAAGGGCATAGGGAGAGAGGAAAAGACAGAAGGGCATCTAGATCGAGGAGAAGAAAGAAGGATATCCAGAGTAAGGAGAAAATTATCGGGCATCCACAGAGAGTAGAAGACTGAAGGCCATCGAGAGAATCAAGAGAACAGAAGGGCATAGGGAAAGAGGAAAAGACAGAAGGGCATCTAGAGAGAGGAGATGACAGAAGGGCATACACAGAGAGGAGAGCACAAAAGAGAATCCAGAGAGATGAGAGAACAAAAGGATATCCATACATACAGAGAGAGGAGAGATAGTATAGAATAGAGGACACAAGGGCATCTTGAAAGAGGTGAGAAGCGCAACATATACAGAGAGAGGAAAGACACAAAGGGAATTCAGAGAGAGGAGAGAACATTAGGGCATCAAGAGAGAGGTGAGGACCAAAGGACATCCAGAGAGAGGAGAGGACAGAAGAGCATCCAGAGAGAGGAGAGAACAGAAAGCCATCCAGAGAGAGGAGAGGTCAGAAGGGCATCCAGAGAGAGTAGAGAATAGAACGGTATCCAGAGAGCAGAGAAGTCAGAAAGGCATTCAGAGAAAAAAAAAGACAGAAGAGCATCCAATGAGAGGAGAGAACAGAAGGGCATCCAGAGAGAGGAGAAGACAGAAGGGCATCCAGCGAGGAGAGTAAAGAAGGTCATACAGAGAGAGGAGAGAAATGAAGGGCATCAAGAAAGAGGAGAAAACGGAAGGGCATCCAGGGAGAGGAGAAAACAGAAGGTCATCCAGAGAAAAGAGACAGCAGAAGGACATCCAGAGAGAGGAGATGACAGAAGGGCATCCAGATAGAGGAGAGACCAGAAGATCATCTATAGTGATGTGAATACAAAAGGGCATCCAGAGAGAGGAGAAGACAGAAGGGCATCCAGAGAGAAAGGAGAGATAAAAGCATACAGAGACAGGAGAGAACAGAAGGGCATCCAGAAAGAGGGGAGAACAGAAGGGCATCCAGAGAAAGGAGAGGACAGAAGGGCATCCACAGAGAGGGGAGAACAGAAGAGCATCAGAGATAGGAGAGAACACAAGGGCATCCAGAGAGAAGATAGAACAGAAAGTCATCCAGAGAGAGGAGAGGACTGAAGGGCATTCAGAGAGAGGAGAGAGGATTTGGCCATCCAGAGAGAGTAAAAGACAGAAGAAAATCCAAAGAGAGGAGAGAACAGAAGGGCGTCCAAAGAAAGGAGAATAAAAAAGGGCATCCAGAGAGAGAAGAGGACAGAAGGACATCCCAAAAGAAGAGAGAACAGAAGGGCATCCAGAGAAATGAGAGTTCAAGGGAGAATCCAGAAAGAGGAGAGAACAGAAGCTCATCCAGAGAAAGCAGAAGACTGAAAAACATCCAGAGAGAGAAAAGGAAAGAAGGACATCCGGAGAGAGGAGAAGACAGAAAGGCATCCAGAGAGATGAGAGATCAGAATGGCATCCAGTGAGAGGAGATAACAGAACGGCATCTAGAGAGAGGAGAAGACAGAAGGATATCCAGTGTGAGGAGAAAATTGTCGGGCATCCAGCGATAGGAGAAGACTGAAGGGCATCGAGAGAATCTAGAGAACAGAAGGGCAGAGGGAGAGAGGAGAAGACAGAAGGGCATCCAGAGAAAGGAGAGGACAGAAGGGCATCCAGAGAGAGGAGAGCACAAAAGGGAATCCAGAGAGAAGAGACAACAGAAGGGTTTCCAGAGAGAATAAAGGACACAAAGGCATCGAGATAGAGAAGAGACAAGAAGCGCATCCAGAGAGAGGAGAAGACAAAAAGGGAATGAAGAGAGAGGAGAGAACATTAGGGCATCCAGAGTGAGGATAGGACAGAAGGGCATCCAGAGAGAAGAGAAAACAGAAGGGCACCCATGGATAGGAGTGGTCAGAAGGGCATCCACAGAGAGGAGAAGACAGATGGGCATCCAGAGAGCAGAGAATACAGAAGAGCATCCAGAGAGAGTAGAGAATAGAACAGTATCCAGAGAGCAGAGAAGACAGAAGGGTATCCAGAGAAAGGAGAAGACAGAAGGGCATCCAGTGAGAGGAGAGAACAGAAAGGCATCAAGAGAGAGGAGAGGACAGAAGGACATCCAGAAAGAGGAGAGGACAGAAAAGCATCCAGAGAGAGGATAGAACAGAAGTGGATCCAGAGAGAGAAGATCAAAGTGCATTCAGAGAGAGGAGAGATCATTAGGGCATCCAGAGAGAGGAGAAGACGTAAGGGAATCCAAAGAGTGGAGAGAATAGAAGGGCATCCATAAATAGTAGATAACAGAAGGGCATCCAGAGAGATGAGAGAACAGAAGATAATCTAGAGAGAAAAGAGAACAGAAGGGCAAACAGAGATATGAGAGGACAGAAAAAAATCCAGAGAGAGGTGAGTACAGAAGGGCATCAAGAGAGAGGAGAGGACAGAAGGGCATTCAGAGAGAGGAGAGGACAGAAGGGCATCCAGAGAAAGACAAAACAGAAGGATATCCTGAGTGCGGAGATGACAGAAGAGCATCCAGGGAGAGGAGAGGACAGAAGGGCAATCAGAGAAAGGAGAGGACAGAAGGGCATCCAGAGAAAGGAGTCAACAGAAGGACATCCAGAGAGCAGAGATGACACAAGGGCATCCAGAGATAGGAGAGACCAGAAGGGCAGCCAGAGTGAGGAGAATACAGAAGGACATCCACAGAGAGGAGAGAATAGAAGAGCATCGAACGAGAGGAGAAAACAGAAGGGCATCAAAGAAGAAGAGAGGACAGAAGGGCATCCAGAGAGAAGAGAAGACAGAAGGGCATCCAGAGAGAGGAGAGGACACAAGGGCATCCAGAGAAAGGAGACAAAATAAGGACATCCAGAGAGAAGAGAAGACAGACGAGCATCCAGATAGAGGAGAGACCAGAAGGGCATCCAGAGGGATGAGAAGACAGAAAGGCATCCAGAGAGAGAGTATAGGACATAAAGGCATCCAGAAAGAAGTACAAAAGGGCATCCAGAGAGAGGAGAAGACACAAGCCCATCCAGAGAGAGTAGAGTATAGAAAAGCATACAGAGAGAGGAGAGAACAGAAGGGCATCCAGAGAGAAGAGAGAACACAAACGCGTCCAGAGAGAGAGAAGAGGACAGAAGTGCTTACAGAGAGAGCGGAGAACAGAAGTGAATCCAGAGAGAGGAGAAGACAGAAGGGCATTCAGAGAAAGGAAAGAGCAATAGGGCATCCAGAGAGAGGAGAAGACAGAAGGGAATCCAAAGAGAGGAGAGAACAGAAGGGCATCCAAAGGAAGGAGAAGACAGAAGGGCATCCAGAAAAAGGAGAGGACAGAAGGGTATCAAGAGAGAGGAGATGACAGAAGGACATCCCAAAAGAAGAGAGAACATAAGGGCATCCTGAGAAATGAGAGTACAGGAGAGAATCAAGAAAGGGTAGAGAACAGAAGTCCATCAAGAGAGAGCAGAAGACTGAAAAACATCCAGAGTGAGAAGAAGACCAAAGGGCATCTGGAGAGAGGAGAAGACAGAAGGGCATCCAGAGAGAGGAGAGGTCAGAATGTCATCCAGTGAGAGGAGAGAACCGAAGGGCATCTAGAGAGAGGAGAAGACTTAAGGATATTTAGAGTGAGGAGAAAACTGAAGGGCATCGAGAGAACAGAAGGGCATAGGAAAAGAGGAAAAGACAGAAGTGCATTCAGAGAGAGGAGAGGACAGAAGGGCAACTTGATAGAGTAGAGCACAAAAGGGAATCCAGAGAGACGAGAGAACAGAAGAATATCCAAAGAGAATAGAGGACACAAGAGCATCTTGAGAGAGGAGAGAAGAGAAATGCTTCCAGAAACAGGAGAAGACAAAAAAGGGAATCCAGAGAGAAGAGAACAGTAGGGCATCCAGAGAGAGGAGAGGACAGAAGGGCATCCAGAGAGAGGAGAGAACAGAAGGGCATCAGAGGAAAGGTTATAACGGCATCCACAGAGAGGAGAGTACAGATGGGCATCCAGAGTGCATAGAAAACAGAGGGGCATTCAGAGATAGTAGAGAATAGAATGGTATCCAGAGAGCAGAGAAGATAAAAGGGCATCCAGTGAGAGGAGAGAACAGAAGGGCTTCCAGAGAGAGGAGAAGACAGAAGGGCATCCGCAGATAGGTGAAAACAGAAGTGCATCCAGAGAGAGGAGAAGAGAGAAGGGCATCCAGTGTGAAGAGAAGATAGAAGAACATCCGGAGAGAGGAGAGATCAGAATTTCATTCAGAGAGAGGAGAAGAGAGAATTACATCCAGGGAGATGAGAGGACAGAAGGGAATCCAGACTGAGGAGAGAACAAAAGGGCATAAAAAGAGAGGAGAGGACACAAGTGCATCCAGAGAGAGGAGAAAACAGAAAGGCATGTAGAGAGAGTAGAGGAGAGAAGGGCATTCACAGCTTGGGAAGAACAGAAGAGCATCAAGATTGAGGAGACAACATAAGAGCATCCTAAGAGAAGAGATTACAGAAGGGCACCCAGAGAGAGGAGATAACAGAATAGCATCTGGAGAGAGGAGAGGACAGAAGGGCTTCCATAGAGAGAAAAAGACAGTAGGGCATCCAGAGAGAGGAGAAGACAGAAGAGCATCCAGAGAGAGGAGAGGTCAGAATGGCATCCAGTGAGAGGAGATAATAGAAGGGCATCTAGAGAGAGGAGAATACAGAAGGATATCCAGTGTGAGGAGAAAATTGTCGGGCATCCAGCTATAGGAGAATACTGTAGGGCATCGAGAAAATCTAGAGAACAAAAGTGCATAGGGAGAAAGAAGAAGACAGAAGGTCATACAGAGAGAGGAGAGCACAAAAGGGAATCCAGAGAGACAAAAGAACAGAAGGATATCCAGAGAGAATAGAGGACATAAGGGCATCTTGTGAGAGGAGAGACGAGAAGCACATCCAGAGAAAGGAGAAGACAAAAAGGGAATCCAGAGAGAGGAGAGAACAGTAGGGCATCCAAAGTGAGGAGAGGACAGAAGGGCATCCAGAGAGAGGAGAGGACAGAAGGGCATCCAGAGAGAGGAGAGAATAGAAGGACATCCATGGAGAAGTGAGGTCAGAAGGGCATCCACAGAGAGAAGAGAACAGAGGGGCATCCAGAGAGCAGAGAAGACAGAAGGGCATCCAGAGAGAGTAGAGAATAGAATGGTATCCAGGGAGCAGAGAAGACAGAAGGGCATCCAGAAAAATGAGAAGACAGAAGGGTATCCAGTTAGAGGAGAGAACAGAAAGACACCAAGAGAGAGGAGAGGACAGAAGGGCATCCAGAGAGAGGAGAAGGCAGAAAGGCATCCAGAGAGAGGAAAGAACAGAAGTGAATCCAGAGAGAGGAGAAGCCCGAAGTGTATTCAGAGAGAGGAGAGAGCATTGGGGCATCCAGAGAGAGGAGAAGACAGAAGGGAATCCAAAGTGTGGAGAGAATAGAAGGGCATCCAAAAAGAGGAGAGAACAGAAGGGCATCCAGAGAGATGAGAGAACAGAAGATAATCTAGAGAGAAAAGAGAACAGAAGGGCAACCAGAGATATGAGAGGACAGAAAAAAATCCAGAGAGAGGAGAGGAGAGAAATGCATCCAAAGAGTGGAGAGTACAGAAGGCCATCCAGAGAGAGTTGAGTACAGAAGGGCATCAAGAGAGAGGAGAGGACAGAAGGGAATTCAGAGAGAGGAGAGGACAGAAGGTCATCCAGAAAAATGAGGCAACAGAAGGACATCCTGAGTGAGGAGATGACAGAAGGGCATCCAGAGAAAGGAGACAACAGAAGGACATTCAGAGAGCACAGATGACACAAGGTCATCCAGAGAGAGGAGAGACCAGAAGGGCATCCAGAGAGAGGAGAATACAGAAGGGCATCCAGAGAGAGGAGAGAATAGAAGAGCATCGGACAAGAGGAGGAAACAGAAGGGCATCAATTGAGAGGAGAGGACAGAAGGGCATCCATAGAGAAGAGAAGACAGAAGGGCATCCACAGAGAAGGGAGAACAGAAGCGCATCAGAAAGAGCAGAGAACAGAAGGGCATGTTGAGAGAAGAGAGAACAGAAAGGCATCCACAGAGAGGAGATGACAAAAGTGCATACAGAGAGAAGAGAACAGAAGTGAATCCAGAGAGAGGAGAAGACAGAAGGGCATTCAGAGGGAAGAGAGAGCATTAGGGCATCCAGAGAGAGGAGAAGACAGAAGGGAATCCAAAGAGAGGAGAGAACAGAAGGGCATCCAAAGAAAGGAGAAGACAGAAGGGCATCCAGAGAGAGGAGAGGACAGAAGGACATCCCAAAATAAGAGAGAACAGAAGGGCATTTAGAGAGATGAGTGTACAGGAGAGAATCCAGGAAGAGGAGAGAACAGAAGTCCATCCAGAGAGAGCAGAAGATAGAAAAACATCCAGAGAGAGAAGATCACCAAAAGACATCCGGAGAGAGGAGAAGACAGAAGGGCATACAGATAGAGGAGTGGTCAGAATGGCATCCAGTGAGAGGGGAGAACAGAAGGGCCTCTAGAGAGAGGAGAAGACAGAAGGATATCCATAGTAAGGAGAAAATTGTCAGGCATCCAGTGAGAGAGGAGAAGACTGAAGGGCATCTAGAGAACAGAGAGGATTCCAGAGAGAATAGAAGACAGAAGGGCATCAAGTGAGGATAGAAGAGAAGGGCATTCAGTGAGAGGAAAAGACAAAAAGCGAGGACAGAGAGAGAAGAAAACAGAAGGGCATCCAGAGAGAAGTGAGGAAAGAAGGGCATCCAAAGAGAGGAGAGTAAAGAAGGGCATCCACAGAAAGAGAGGACAGAAGGGATCTAGAGAAAGGAGAGAACAGAAAGCCACCCAGAGAGAGGAGAAAACAGAAGGGCATCCATGGAGAGGAGAGGTCAAAAGGGCATCCAGTGAGAGGAGAGAAGAGAAGGGCAATGAGAGAGGAGAAGACAGAAACACATCCACAGAGTGGGGAGAACAGAAGGGCATCCAGAGAGCAGAGAAGACAGCAGGGCATCCAGAGAGAGGAGAGGACAGAAGAGCATCCAGAGAGAGGAGAGCACAGAAGGTTTACAGAGTGATGTGAGAACAGAGAGGCATCCAGAGAGAATAGCAGACAGAAGGGAATCTAGAGAGAGGAGAGAAGAGAAGGGCTACGAGAGAAGAGAAGACAGAAACATATCTTCAGAGAGGGGAGAACAAAAGGGCATCCAGAGAGCAGAGAAGACAGAACGGCATCCAGAGAGAGAGGAGAGGACAGAAGAGCATCCAGAGAAAGGAGAGCACAGAAGGGCTTCCAGAGAGATGTGAGAACAGAGAGGCATCCAGAGAGAATACTGGACAGAAGGGCATCTAGAGAAAGGATAGAAGAGAAGGGCATCCAGCGAGGAGAGAAGACAAAAAGGGAATGCAGAGAGAGGAGAGAACAGAAGTGCATCCAGAGAGAGTAGAGGACAGAAGGGCATCCAGAGAGAGGTGAGGAAAGAAGGGCCTCCAGAAAGAGGAGACTGAAGAAGGGCATCCAGAGAGAGGAGAGGACAGAAGGGATCCAGATAGAGGATAGAACAGAAAGCCATCAAGAGAGAGGAGAATACAGAAGGGCATCCATGGAGCGGAGAGGTCAGAAGGGCATCCAGCTTGAGGAGAGAAGAGAAGGGCAATGAGAGAGGAGAAGACAGAAACACATCCACAGAGAGGGTAGAACAGAAGGGCCTCCAGAGAGCAGAGAAGACAGAAGGGCATCCAGAGAGAGGAGAGGACAGAAGAGCATCCAGAGAGAGGAGAGCACAGAAGGGCTTCCAGAGAGATGCGAGAACAGAGAGGCATCCAGAGAGAAAGAGGAAAGAAGGGAATCTATAGAAAGGAGGGAAGAGATGGGCATCCAGCGAGAAGAGAAGACAAGAAGGGAATCCAGATAGAGGAGAGAACAGGAGGGCATCCATAGAAAAGAGAAAAGAAGGCCATACAGCAAGAGTAGAAGACAGAAGGGCATCTAGATAGAGAAGAGAACAGAAGGGCATCTAGAGAGAGCAGAGAACAGAAGGGCATCCAGAGAGAGGAGAAGACAGAAGGGAATCCAGAGAGAAGAGAGAACAGAAGGGCATCCAGAGAGAGGAGAGGGCAGAAGGGCATCCAGAGAGGGGAGAAAAGAGAAGGGTATATGGAAAGAGTAGAGAACAAATGGTCATCCAGAAAGAGGAGATAAGAGAAGGGCATCAAGAGAGAGGAGAAGACAGAAGGGAATCCAGAGAGAGGAGAGAACGGAAGGGCATCCAGAGAGAGGAGAGGAAAGAAGGGCATACTGAGAGAGGAGAAGACAGTAGGGCATCCGGAGAGAGGAGAGAACAGGACATCCAGAGAGAGAAGAGAGCAGAAGGGCATCCAGAGAGAGGAGAAACAGAAGGACCTCCGGAGAGAGGAGAGAACAGAAGAGCATACAGAGAGAGGAGAGACCATAATGACATCCAGAGAGAGGAGAATACAGAAGGGAAGCCGAAGAGATGAGAAAACAGAAGGGCATAAGAAGAGAGGAGAAGACAGAAGGCCATTCAGAGAGAGGACAGAACAGAAGGTCATCCAAAGAGAGGAGACAACAGAAGGGCATCTAGAGAGAGGAGAGGGAAGATGGGTATCCCAAGAAAGAAGAAAACAAAAGGCATCCAGGGAGAGGAGAAGACAGAAGGGCATCCAGAGGGAGGAGAGAACAGAAGGGCATCCAGAGAGAGAAGACAGAAACACATCTACAGGGAGGGGAGAACTGAAGGGCATCCAGAGTGCAGAGAAGACAGAAGTGCATCCAGGGAGAGTAGAGAATAAAATGGTATCCAGAGAGAAGAGAAGACAGAAGAACATCCAGAGATAGGAGAGAACAGAAGGGCATCCAGAGAGAATAGAGGACAGAGGGGCATGTACAGAGAGTAGAGAACAGAAAGGTATCCAGAAAGAGAAGACAGAAGGGCATCCAGAGAGAAGAGAGAGCAAAAGGGCTTCCAGATAGAGGAGTTGACAGAATGGCCTTAAGAGAGAAGAGAGAAAAGAAGGGCATCCATAGAGAGGAGAGGTCAGAAGGGCATCCACACAAAAGAGTAAAGAAGGCCATACAGAGAGAGTAGAAGACAGAAGGGCATCTTGATAGAGGAGAGAATAGAAGGGCATCTAGAGAGAGGAGAGAACAGAAGGGCATCCAGAGAGAGAAGAAGGCAGAAGGGAATCCAGAGAGAGGAGAGAACAGAAGGGCATCCAGAGAGAGGAGAGAACAGAAGGGCATCCAGAAAGAAAAGAAGAGAGAAGGGTATAAGGGGAGAGGAGAGAACAGAAGGGCATCCAAAGAGAGGAGAAGACTGAAGGGCATCCATAAAAAGGAGAGGGGAAAAGGGCATTCAAGAGAGGAGAAGACAGAATGGCATCCAGAGAGAGGAGAGAATTGAAAGGCATCCAGAGAGAAGAGAGAGCAGAAGGGCATCAGGAGAGAGGAGAAGACAGAAGGGCATCCAGAAACAGGAGAGAACCGAAGGGCATCCAGAAAAAAGAGAGAGCAAAGGGCATTAGGAGAGAGGAGAGAGCAGAAGGGCATCCAGAGAGAGGAGAAAATAGAAGGTCATCAAGAAAAAGGAGAAGACAGTCGGGAAGACAGTGAGACGAGAGAACAGAAGGGCATAGGTAGAGAGAAGAAGAAAGAAGGGCATCCAGAGAGAGGAGAGAAAAGAAGGGCACCCAGAAAGAGGAGAAGACAGAAACAAATCCAAAGAGAGGGGATAACAGAAGGGCATCAAAGAGCAGAGAATATAGAAGGGATTCCAGGGAGATTAGAGAACTGAACGGTATCCAGAGAGAGGAGAAGACAGAAGAACATCCAGAAAGAGGAGAGAGCTGAAGGCCATCCTGAAAGAGGAGAAGACAGTAGGGCATCCAGAGAGAGGAGAGAACAGAAGGGCATCCAGAGTGAGGAGAGAACAGAGAGGAATCAAGAGAGAATAGAGGACAGAAGGGCATCTAGAGAAAGGATAGAAGAGAAGGGCATCCAGCGAGAGGAGAAGACAAAAAATAATGCAGAGAGAGAAGAGGACAGAAGGGCATCCAGAGAGAGGTGAGGAAGTAAGAGCATCCAGAGAGAGGAGACTGAAGAAGGGCATCCAGAGAGAGGAAAGGACAGAAGGGATACAGAGAGAGGAGAGAACCATAAGCCATCCAGTGAGAGGAGAAGACAGAAGGGCATCCATGGAGAGGAGAGGGCAGAAGGGCATCCAGAGAGAGGAGAGAAGAGAAGGGCATCGAGAGAGAAGGAGACAGAAACACATCCACAGAGAAGGGAGAACAAAAGGGCATCCAGAAAGCAGAGAAAACAGAAGGGCATCCAGAAAGAAGAGAGGACAGAAGAGCATCCAGAGAGAGGAGAGAAGAGAAGGGCATCCAGCAAGCAGAGAAGACAAAAAGGGAATCCAGAGAGAGGAGAGAACAGAAGGGCATCCAGAGTGAGGAGAGGACAGAAGGGCATCCAGAGAGAGAAGAGAAGAGAAGTGCATCCATGGAGGGGAGTGTGAAACAGGGCATCCATAGAGAGGAGCAGACAGAAGGGATCCACATAGAGGAGAGAACAGAAAGCCATCCAGAGAGAGGAGAAGACAGAAGGGCATCCAGAGAGAGGAGAAAACAGAAGGGTATCCAGAGAGAGGAGAAGACAGAAACACGTCTACAGGGAGGGGAGAATTGAAGGGCATCCAGAGCGCAGAAAAGACAGAAGTGCATCGAGGGAGAGTTGAGAATAAAAAGGTATCCAGAAAGCGGAGAAGATAGAAGAAGATTAAGAGATAAGAGAGAACATAAGGGCATCCACAGAAGGAGAAGACAGAGCGATTCCAGAGAGAGAAGAGAACAGAAGGGCATTTGGTGAGAGGAGAAGACAGAAGGGCATCCAGAGAGAGGAGATAACAGAAGGGCATCCAGAAAAAAGAGTAAAGAAGGCCATACAGAGAGAGGAGAAGACCGAAGGACATCTAGATAGAGAAGATAACAGAAGGGCATCTAGAAAGAGGTGAGAACAGAAGGGCATCCAGAGAGAGAGAAGGCAGAAGGGAATCCAGAGAGAGGAGAGAACAGAATGGATTCCTGAGAGAGGAGAGAGCAGAAGGGCAACCAGAGAAAGGGGAAGACAGAAGGGCATCCACAGAGAGGAGAGAACAGAAGGGCATCCAGAGAGAGGAGAGAGCTGAAGGCCATCCTGAAAGAGGAGAATACAGTAGGGCATCTGGAGAGAGGAGAGAACAGAAGGGCATCCAGAGAGAGGAGAGAGCAGAAGGGCATCCAGAAAGAGGAGAAGACAGAAGGACATCCGGAGAGAGGAGAGAAAAGAAGGGCATCCAGAGAGAGGAGAGACCAGAAGGACATCCAGAGAGAGGAGAAGGCAGAAGGGAAGCTGAAGAGATGAGAAAACATAAGGGCATAAGAAGAGAGGAGAAGACAGAAGGTCATCCAGAGACAAGAAAGGACCGAAGAGCATCCAGAGTGAGGAGAATGCCTAAGGGCATCCAGAGATAGGAGAGGGAAGAACGGAATCCTGAGAGAGGAGAAAACAAAGGGCATCCAGAGAGAGGAGAAGACGGAAGGGCTTCCGTAGACAGGAGAGGACAGAAGGGAATTCAGAGAGAGGAGAAGACAGAAGGGCATCTGGAGACAGGAGAGCACAGAAGGGCATCCAGAGAGAGGAAAGGACAGAAGGGAATCCCGAGAGAGAAGAGCACAGAAGGGCACCCAGAGAGACGAAAGAACAGAGAAGAATCAAGAGAGAATAGAGAACAGAAGAGCATCTAGAGAAAGGATAGAAGAGAAGGGCATCCAGCGAGAGGAGAAGACAAAAAGGGAATGCAGAGAGAGGAGAGAAGAGAAGGGCATCCAGAGAGAGGAGAGGACAGAAGGGCATCCAGAGAGAGGTGAGGAAAGAAGGGCATCCAGAGAGAGGAGACAGAAGAAGGGCATCCAGAGAGTGGAGAGGACAGAAGGGATCCAGATAGAGCATAGACCAGAAAGCCATCAAGAGAGAGGAGAACACAGAAAGGCATCCATGGAGAGGAGAGGTCAGAGAGGCATCCATAGAGAGGAGAGAACATAGGACATCCAAAGAGAAGGGAAGACAGAAACACACCCAGAGAGAGGGCAGAACAGAAGGGCATCCAGAGAGCAGAGAAGACAGAAGGGCATCCAGAGAGAAGAGAGAACAAAAGGGCATCCAGAGAGAGGAGAGGACAGAAGGGAATCCTGAGAGAGGAGAGAAGAAAGGGCATCCAAAGAAAGAAGAAGACTGAAGGGCATCCATAGAGAGGAATGGACAGAAGGTCATTCAGAGAGAGGAGAGAACAGAAGGGCATCCAGAAAAAGGAGAGAGCAGAAGGGCATCCAGAGAGAGGAGAAGATAGAAGGGAATCTACAGCGTGGAGAGAACAGAAGGGCATCCAAAGAGAGGAGAGAGCAGAAGGGCATCCAGAGAGAGGGGAAGACAGTAAAATATCCGAAGAGAGGAGAGAACAGAAGGGCATCCATAGAGAGGAGAGAGCAGAAGATCATCCAGAAAAAGGAGAAGACAGAAGGGCATCCAGAGAGAGGAGAGAAAAGAAGGGTTTCCAGGGAGAGGAGAAGACAGAAACATATCCACAGAGAGGGGAGAACCGAAGGGCATCCAGAGTGAAGAGAAGACAGAAGGAAATCCAGGGAGAGTAGAGAATAGAACCAGATCCAGAGAGCGGAGAAGACAGAAGAACATCCAGACAGAGGAGAGAACATAAGGGCATCCAGAGAGAATAGAGAATAGAAGGGCATGTATAGAGAGCAGAGAACAGAACGGTATCCAGAAAGAGAAGACAGAAAGGGATCAGGATGTAGGAGCAGACAGAAGGGCATCCAGAGAGAGGAGAGGACAGAATGGCCTCCAGAAAGAAGAGAGTAAAGAAGGGCATTCAGAGAGAGGAGAGGGCAAAAGGGCATCCATAGTAAAGAGTAAAGAAGGCCATACAGAGAGAGGATAAGAAAGAAGTGTATCTTGATAGAGGAGAGAACAGAAGAGCATCTAGAGAGAGGAGAGAAGAGAAAAGAATCCAGAGAGGGGAGAAGACAGGAGGGCTTACAGAGAGAGGGGAGAACAGTGGGTCATCCAAAAAGGGGAGAAGAGAAAAAGAATCTAGATGGGGAAGAAGAGACAGGGGCATCCTGAGAGAGGAGACGACAGAAGGGCATCTAGGGAGAGAAGAGAACAGAAGGTCATCCGGAGAGAGGAGAAGACAGAAGGGAATCCAGAGAGAGGGGAGAACAAAAGGGCACCTAGAGAAAGAAGAGGACACAAGGACATCCAGAGAGAGGACAGAACAGAAGGGCAACCAGAGAAAAGAGAAGACAGAAGGGCATCCAGAGAGAGGACAGAAGGACATCGAGGAGGAGAGAACAAAAGCGCTCCAGAGAGATGAGAGAACAGGAGTGAATCCAGAAAGAGGAGAGAACAGAATCCCATCCATAGAGAGCAGAAGAGTGAAGGACATCCAGAGAGAGAAGACTGAAGGGCATTTGGAGAGTGGAGAACACAGAAGGGCATCTAGAGAGAGGAGAAAACAGAAGGGTATCCAGAGTGGGGAGAAAATTGTAGGGAATCCAAAGACAGGAGAAGACAGCAGGCCATCTGGAGAGACGAGAGAACAGAGAGGAATCCAGAGAGAACAGAGGACAGAAGGGCATCTAGAGAGGATAGAAGAGAAGGGCTTCCAGCGATTGAAGATGACAAAAAGGGAATGCAGAGAGAGGAGAGGACAGAAGGGTGTCTAGAGAGAGGTGAGGAAATAAGGGCATCCAGAGAGAGGAGACTGAAGAAGGGCATCCAGAGAGAGGAGAGGACAGAAGGGATCCAGAGAGAGGAGAGAACCATAAGCCATCCAGTGAGAGGAGAAGACAGAAGGGCATCCATGGAGAGGAGAGGTCAGAAGGGCATCCAGAGAGAGGAGAGAAGAGAAGGGCATCGAGAGAGGAGGAGACAGAAACACATCCAAAGAGAGGGGAGAACAGAAGTGCATCCAGAGAGCAGAGAACACAGAAGGGCATCCAGAGAGAGGAGAGGACAGAAGAGCATCCGGAGAGAAGAGAGCACAGAAGGGCATCCAGAGAGATGATATAAGAGAGAGGCATCCAAAGAGAATAGAGGACAGAAGGGCATCTAGAGAGAGGAGAGAAGAGAAGGGCATCCAGCGAGAGAAGAGAAGAGAAGTGCATCCAGGGAGAGGAGTGTGAAGCAGGGAATCCATACAGAGGAGCGGACAGAAGGGATCCAGTGAGAGGAGAGAAAGAAAGCCATCCAGAGAGAGGAGAAGACATAAGGGCATCTATGTAGAGGAGAGGACAGAAGGGCATCCAGAGAGAGGAGAGAACAGAAGGGTATCCAGAGAGAGGAGAAGACAGAAACACATCTACAGGGAGGGGAGAAGAGAAGAGCATCCAGAGCTCAGAGAAGACAGAAGTGCATCCAGGGAGAGTAGAGAATGAAACGGTATCCAGAGAGTGGAGAAGACAGAGAACATCAAGAGATAAGAGAGAACATAAGGGCCTCCAGAAAATGAGTAGGCAGAGAAAATCCAGACAGAGAAGAGAAAAGAAGGGCATTTGGAGAGAGGAGAAGGCATAAGGGCATCCAGAGAGAAGAGAGGATAGAACGGCATCCAGAGATAGGAGAAGACAGAAGGGAATCCAGAGAGAGGAGAGAACAGAAAAGCATCCAGAGAGAGGAGAGAGCAGAAGGGCATCCAGAAACAGGAGAAGACAGAAGGGCTTCCGGAGAGAGGAGAGAACAGAAGAGCATCCAGAGAGAGTAGAAACCAGGACGTCCAGAGAGAGGAGATGACAGAAGGGAAGCCGAAGAGATGAGAAATCAGAAAAGGGCATAGAAAGAGAGTAGAAGACAGAAGGGCATCCAGAGAGAGGAGAGTACAGAAGGGCATCCAGAGGGAGGAGAAGACAGAAGGGCATCCAGTGAGAGGAGAGGAAAGACGGGAATCCGGAGAAAGGAGAGAACAAAGGACATCCAAAGAGAGAATACTGAAAGGCATCCATAAAGAGGAGAGAGCAGAAGCACATCCAGAGAGAGGAGAAGACCGAAGGGCATCCGGATAGCGGAGAGAACAGAAGGGCATCCAGAGAAAGGAGGAGACAGAAGGGAAGCTGGAGAGACGAGAAAACAGAAGGCCATAGGTAGAGAGGAGAAGACAGAAGGGTATCCAGTGTGAGGAGAAAATTGTCGGGCACCTAGACAGAGAAGAAAATTGAAGGGCATCGGGAGAGACAAGAGAAAAGAAGGGCTTAGTGAGAAAGAAGAAGACAGAAGGGCATCCAGAGAGAGGAAAAAACAGAAGAGCATCCAGAGAGAAAAGAGAATAGAAGGGCATCCAGAGAGACAAGAGAACAGAAAGGCATCCAGAGAGAATAGAGGACAGAAGGGCATCCAGAAAGATGAGAGGACAGATGGGCATGTAGAGAGAGGAGAGAACAAAAGGGCATCCATAGAGAAGAGAGAAGAGAAGGACATCCAGAGATAAAAGAAGAGAGAAAGTCATGCAGAGAGAGTAGAGTACAGAAGTGCATCCAGGAGAGAAGAGAACGGAAGGGCATCCAGGGAGAGGATAGGACAGAAGAGCATCTAGAGAGAGCAGAGAACAGAAGGGCATCCAGAAAGAGGAGAAGACAGAAGTGCATAGGGAGATAAAAAAGACACAAGGGCATCCAGAGAGAGGAGAGTACAGAATGGTCTCCAGAAAGAAGAGAAGGCAGAGGGCATCTAGAAAGAGTAGAAGAAAGTATCGCATCCACAGAAAAGAGTACTGAAGGCCATACAGAGGGAGGAGAAAACAGAAGGTCATCTCGATAGGTGAGAGAACAGAAGGGCATCCAGAAAGAGGTGAGAACAGAAGAGCATCCAGAGAGAAAAGAATACATAAGGGAATCTAGTGTGAGGAGAGAATTGTAGGGCATCCAGAGAGAGGAGAAGACAGAAGGGGATTGGAAGAGAGGAGAAAAGAGAAGGGCATCAGGAGAGAGGAGAAGACAGAAGGGAATCCAGAGAGAGGAGAGAACAGAACGGAATCCAGAGAGAGGAGAGAGCAGAAGCGCATCCAAAGTGAGGAGAAGACAGAAGGGCATCCGGAGTGAGGAGAGAACAGAAGGGCATCTAGAGAGAAGAGAAAAAAGAAGGATATCCAGCGTGAAGAGAAAATTGTCGAGAATCCAGAGAGAGGAGAAGACAGAAGGGAATCTAGAGTGAGGTGAGAATGGTAGGGCACTCAGAGAGAGGAGAAGACAGAAGGGCATCGGGAGAGGAGAAGACAGAAGGGCATCCAGATAGCGGAGATTACAAAAGGGCTTCCAGTGAGAGGAGAGAACAGAAGGGCATTCAGAGAGAGGAGAAGACAAAGGGTATCCGGAGAGAGGAGAGAACAGAAGGGCATCCAAAGAGAGGAGAAGACAGATGGGAATCCAGGGAGAGGAGAAGACAGAAAGGCATCTGGAGAGAGGAGAGAAGAGAAGGGCATCCAGAGAAAGGAGAGAGCAGAAGGGCATCCAGAGAGAGGAGAAGACAGATGGGCATTCAGAGAAAGGAGAGGACAGAAGGGCATCCAGAGAAAGGAGAGAACAGAAGGGCATCCAGAAAGAGGAGGAAACAGAAGGACATCCAGAGAGAGGAGAGAACAGAAGGGCATCAGGATACAGGAGAAGAGAGAATGCATCCAAATGGAGAAGAGGAGCGACGGGCATCCACAGAGAGTAGAGGACAATAGGGCATTCAGGGAGACAAGAGAACAGAAGGGCATCCAAGAGATATAAGAGGACAGAAAGGCCTCTAGAGAAAGGAGAGAACAGAAGGGCATCCAGAAAAAGGAGAAGACAGAGGGACATAGTGAGATAGGAGAAGACAGATGGGCATCCAGAGAGAAGAGAAGACAGAATGGCATCCAGAGAGAGGAGAAAACAGAAGGGCATCCAGAGAGACTAGAGAACTGAGAGGAATCCAGAGAGAATAGAGGACAGAAGGTCATCTAGAGAGAGGATAGAAGAGAAGGGCATCCAGCGAGTGGGGAAGACAAAAAGTGAATCCAGAGAAAGGAGAGAATAGAAGGGCATCCAGAGAGAGGTGAGGAAAGAAGGGCAAGCAAAGAGAGGAGAGTGAAGAAGGACATCCATATAGAGGAGAGGAAAGAAGGGATCCAGAGAGAGGAGAGAACAGAAAGCCATCCAGAGAGAGGAGAAGACAGAAGGGCATCCATGGAGAGGAGATGTCAGAAGGGCATCCAGAGAGAGGAGAGAAGAGAAGGCCATAGAGAGAGGAGAAGACAGAAACACATCCACAGAGAGGGGAGAACAGAAGGGCATCCAGAGAGCAAAGAAGACAGAAGGGCATCCAGAGAGAGGAGAAGACAGAAGGGAATCTAGAGAGAAGAGAGGAAAGAAGGGCATCCAGAGAGAGGAGAAGACAGAAGGGCATTCAAAGATAGGAGAAGACAGAAGGGAATCCAGAGAGAGGAGAATACAGAAGGGCATCCGGAGAGAGGAGAGAACAAAAGGGCATCCAGAGAAAGGAGAGAGCAGAAGGACATCCAGAGGGAGGAGAAGACAGAAGGTCATCCGTCGAGAGGAGAGAACAGAAGGCCATCCAGAAAGCGGAGAAAACAGAAGGGCATTCAAAGAGAGGAGAAGACAGAAGGGAATCCAGAGAGAGGAGAATACAGAAGGGCATCCGGAGAGAGGAGAGAACAGAAGGGCATCCAGAGAAAGGAGAGCAAGGAGCATCCAGAGAAAGGAGAAGACAGGTGGGCATCCAGAGAGAGGAGAGGACAGAATGGCATCCAGAGAGAGGAGAGAATAGAAGGGCATCCAGAAAGATGATTAAACAGAAGGGCGTCCAGAGAAAGGAAAGAACAGAAGGGCATCTGGAAATAGGGGAAGAGAGAAGGCATCCAGATGGAGAAGATGTCTGATGGGCATCCTGAGAGAGGAGAGGACAGAAGGGAATCTAGAGAAAGCAGGGAACAGAAGGGCATCCAGGAAGAGGATAAGACAGAGGGGCATCGGGAGATAGGAGAAGACAGATGGGCATCCAGAGAGAGGAGAGGACAGAAGGGAAACCAGAAAGAAGAGAGAGCAGAAGGCTATCCAAAGAGAGGAGAAGCCAGAAGGGCATCCATATAAAATAGTACAAAAGGCCATACAGAGAAGACAGAAGGGCATCTAGATAGAGGAAAGAACACAAGAACATCCAGAAAGAGGAGAGAATAGAAATACAAACAGAGAGGAGAAGACAGAAGGGAATACTGAGAGAGGAGAGGATAAAACGGCCTACAGAGAGAGGAGAGAACAGAAGGGCATCCAGAGAAGAAGGGTATCCAGAGAGAGGAGGGGATAGAAGAGCATCAAAAAAGAGGAGAGAACAGAAGGGCATCAAGAGAGAGAGAGGAATCCAGAGAGAGGATAGAACAGAAGTGAATCCAGAGAGAAGAGAGTGAAGAAGGGCATCCAGGGAAAGGAAAAGACAGTAGGGCATTCAGAAAGAGGAGAGAACAGAAGGGTATCGAGAGAGAGGAGAGAGAAGAAGGGCATCCAGAAAGAATAGAGGAAAGAAAAGCATCCACATAAAATAGTACTGAAGGCCATACAGAAAGAGGAGACGACAGAAGGGCATCTAGATAGAGGAAAGAACAGAAGGGCATCCAGAAAGAGGAGATAACAGAAGTGCATCCAGAAAGAGGAGAGAACAGAAGGGCATCCAGAGAACGAGAAGACAGAGGGAATCCAGAGAGAAGAGAAGACAGAAGGACAATCTGAGAGACAAGATAAAACTGCATCCAGAGAGAGGAGAAGACAGTAGGGCATCCAGAGAGGAGAGAGAAGAAGGGCATCCAGAGAGAGGAGAGAAAAGAAGGGCATCAAGAGAGAGGGGAAGACAGAAGGGAATCCAGAGAGAGGATAGAACAGAAGGGAATCCAGAGAGAAGAGAGGGAAGAAGGGCATCCAGAGAAAGGAGAAGACAGTAGGGCATCCAGAAAGAGGAGAAAACAGACAGGCATCCGGAGAGAGGAGAGAACAGAAGGGCATCCAGAGAAAGAAGAAGACAGAGGGGAAGCCAAAGAGACGAGAGAACATAAGGGCATAGGGAGAGAGGAGAAGACAGAAGGACATCCAGAAAGAGGAGAGGACAGAAGGGCATCCAGAGATAGGAGAGCACAGAAGGGCATCTAGAGAGACGAGAGAACAGAGAGGAATCAACAGAGAATAGAGGACAGAAGGGCATCTATATAGGAGAGAAGAGAAGGGCATCCAGCGAGAGGAGAAGAAACAAAGGTTATACAGAGAGAAGAGAGAACGGAAAGGCATCCAGAGAGAGGTGAGGAAAAGGGCATCCAAGGGAGGAGAGGACAGAAGGGATCAAGAGAGAGGAGAGAATAGAAACCCATCCAGAGAGAGGAGAAGACAGAAGGGCAACCAAGGAGAGGAGATGTCAGAAGGGCCTCCAGAGAGAGGAGAGAAGAGTAGGGCATCGAGGGAAGAGAAGACAGAAACACATCAACAGAGAGGAGAGAACAGAAGGGCATCGAGAGAGCAGAGATGACAGAAGGGCATTCAGAAAGAGGAGAGGACAGAAGGGCTTCCAGAGAGAGGAGAGCACAGAAGGGCATCTGGAGAGATAAGAGAACAAAGAGTCATCCAGAGAGAATAGAGGACAGAAGGGCATCTAGATAGAGGAGAGAAGAGAAGGGCATCCAACGAGAAGAGAAGAAAAAAAGGGAATTCAGAGAGAGGAGAGGACAGAAGGGCATCCAGAGAGAGGAAAAGACAGAATTTCATTGATGAAGATGAAAGGTCGAAAGGGCAGTCAGAGAGAGAAGAGAATTGCATCGAGAGAGGAGAAGACACAAACACATCCACATCCACAGAGAGGGGAGAACAGAAGGCCATACAGAGAGATGAGACAACAGAGAGGAATCCAGAAAGAATAGAGAACAGAAGGGCATCTAGAGAGAGGATAGAAGAGAAGGGCATCCAGTGAGCGGAGAAGACAAAAAGGGAATGCAGAGAGAGGAGAGAACAGAAGGGCATTCAGAGAGGGGAGAGGACAGAAGGACATCTAGAGAGAGAAAAGAACAGAAGGGCATCCATAGAGAGGAGAGGACAGAAGGGATACAGAAAGAGGAGAGAAGAGAAGGGCATCGAGAGAGAAGACAGAAACACATCCACCAAGAGGGGATAACAGAAGGGCATCCAGAGAGCAGAGAAGACAGAAAGGCATCCAGAGAGAGGAGAGGACAGAATGGCAATCAGAGACTGGAGAGCACAGAAGGGCATCCAGAGAGATGAGAGAACAGAGAGGCATCCAGAGAGAATAGAGAACAGAAGGGCATCTAGTCAGAGGAGAGAAGGGCATCCAGCGAGAGGAGAAGAAAAATAGGAAATCCAGAGAGTGGAGAGAACAGAAGGGCATCCAGAAAGTTGAGAGCACAGAAGGGCATCCAGAGGGCAAGAGAACAGAAAGGCTTCCAGAGAAAATAGAGGACAGAAGGGCATCAAAAGAGATGAGAGGATAGAATGGTACGTAGAGAGAGGAGAGAACAAAAGGGCATCAATAGAGAGGAGAGAAGAGAAGGGCATCCAGTGAGGGAAGAAGACAGAAGGGCATGCAAAGAGAGGAGAGTACAGAAGTGCATCCAGAGGGAGGAGAGAACTGAAGGTCATCAAGAGAGAGGAGAAGACAGAAGGGCATCTAGATAAATGAGAGAACTGAAGAGCATCCAGAAAGAGGTGAGAAAAGAAGGGCATCCAGAGAGAAAAGAAGAAAGAAGGGAATCTAGAGTAAGGAGAGAATTGTAGGGCATCCAGCGAGAGGAGAAGACAGAATGGATTAAAAGAGAGGAGAGAAGAGATGGGCATCAGGAGAGAGGAGAAGACAGAAGGGCATCCAGAAAAGGAGATGACAGAAGGGCATCCAGAGAGAGGAGAAATTAAAAAGCCAATAAAGAGAGTGGAGAGAACAGAAGGGCATCCAGAGAGAGGAGAAAACAGAAGGGCATCCAGAGGGAAGAGAGGACAGAAGAGCATCCAGAGAGAGGAGAAGACAGAAGGGAATCCTGAGAGAGGAGAGAACAGAACGGAATCCAGAGAGAGGGGAGAGCAGAAGGCTATCCAAAGAGAGGAGAAGACAGAAGGGCATCCGGAGTGAGGAGAGAACATAAGGGCATCTAGAATGAAGAGAAGACACAAGGATATCCACAGTGAGGAGAAAATTGTCGGGCATCCAGAGAGAGGAGAAAACAGAAGGGAACATAGACTGAGGAGAGAATGGTAGAGCATCCAGAGAGAGGAGAAGACAGAAGGGCGTCGGAAGAGAAGACAGAACAGAAGGGAATCGGGAGAGAGGAGAAGACAGAAGGGCATCCAGAGAGAGAAGAAATAAAAAAGCCAATAAAGAGAGTGGAGAGAACAGAAGGGCATCCAGAGAGAGGAGAGAACAGAAGGGCATCCAGAGAGAGGAGAGAACAGAAGGGCATCCAGAGAGAAGAGAGGACAGAAGGGCATCCAGAGGGAGGAGAAGACAGAAGGGCATCCAGAGAGAAGAGAGGACAGAAGGGCATCCAGAGGGAGGAGAAGACAGAAGGGAATCCATAGAGAGGAGAGGACAGAAGAGCATCCAGAGAGAGGAGCAGACAGAAGGGAATCCTGAGAGAAGAGAGAACAGAACGGAATACAGAGAGAGGAGAGAGCAGAAGGCTATCCAGAGAGAAGATAGAAGGGCATCCGGAGTGAGGAGAGAACAGAAGGGCATCTAGAGTGAAGAGAAGACACAAGGATATCCAGAGTGAGGAGAAAATTGTTGGGCATCCAGAGAGAGGAGAAAACAGAAGGGAATCTAGAGTGAGGAGAGAATGGTAGAGCATCCAGAGAGAGGAGAAGAAAGAAGGACATCAGAAGAGAGGACAGAGCAGAAGGGCATCAGGAGAGAGGAGAAGACAGAAAGCAATCCAGAGAGAAGAGAAGACAGAAGGGAATCCGGAGAGAGGAGATATTAGAAGGGCATCCAGAAAGAGGAGAAAACAGAAGGGCATTCAAAGAGAGGAGAAGACAGAAGGGAATCCAGAAAGAGGAGAATACAGAAGGGCATCCAGAGAGAGGAGAGAACAGAAGGGCATCCAGAGAGAGGAGAGAACAGAAGGGCATCCAGAGAGAGGAGAGAGCAGAAGGGCATTCAGAAAGAGGAGAAGACAGGTGGGCATCCAGAGAGAGGAGAGGACAGAAGGGCATCAAGAAACAGGAGAGAACAGAAAGGCATTAAAAGAGAGGAGAAGACAGAAGGGAATCCAGAGAGATAAGAAGACAGAAGGGCATCCGGAGAGAGGAGAGAACAGAAGGGCATCCAGAGAGAGGAGAGGACAGAAGGGCATCCAGAGAGAGGAGAGAACAGAAGGGCATCCAGTAAGAGGATTAAACAGAAGGGTGTCCAGAGAGAGGAGAGAACAGAAGGGCATCCGGAAATAGGAGAAGAGAGAAGGCATCCAGATGGAGAAGAGAACTGACAGGCATCCTGAGAGAGGAGAAGACAGAAGGGCATCTAGAGAAAGCAGAGAACAGAAGGGCATCCAGGAAGAGGAGAAGAGAGACTGGCATCGGGGATAGAAGAAGACAGATGGGCATCCAGAGAGAGGAGAGTACAGAAGGGAAACCAGAGAGATGACAGAGCAGAAGGGCATCCAGAGAGAGGAGACGAAAGAAGGGCATCCACATAAAATAGTACAAAAGGCCATACAGAGAAGACAGAAGGGCATCTAGATATAGGAGAGAACAGAAGGGCATCCAGAAAGAGGAGAAAACAGAAATTCATCCAGAGAGGAGAAGACAGAAAGGCATATGAAGAGAAGAGAGGATAAAACAGCATCCAGAGATAGGAGAGAACAAAACAGCATCCAGAGAAAAAGAAGACAGAAGTGTATCCGGAGAGAGGAGGGAACACAAGGGCATCCAGAAAAAGGAGAGAACAGAAGGGCATTAAGAGAGATGTGAAGACAGAAGGGGATCCAGATAGAGGATAGAACAGAAGGGAATCCAGAGAGAGGATAACAGAAGGGCATCCAGAGAGCAGAGAAAACAGAAGGGCATCCAGAGAGAGAAGAGGACAGAAGGGAAATCAGGGACTGGAGAGCACAGAAGGACATCCAGAGAGATGAGAGAACAGAGAGGCATCCAGATAGAATAGAGAACAGAAAGGCATCTAGAGAGAGGAGAGCAGGCCATCCAGAGAGAGGAGAAGAAAAATAGGGAATCCAGAGAGAGGAGAGAACAGAAGGGCATCCAGAGACTGGAGAGCACAGAAGGGCATCCAGAGAGACAACAGAACACAAAGGCATCCAGAGAAAATAGAGGACAGAAGGGCATCAAGAGAGAAGAGAGGACAGAAAGGTACGTAGAAAGAGGCGAGAACAAAAGGGCAGCCATAGAGAGGAGAGAAGAGAAGGGCATCCAGTGAGAGAAGTAGACAGAAGGGCATGCAGAGAGAGGAGAGTACAGAAGTGCATCCAGAGGGAGGAGAGAACAGAAGGGCATCCAGAGGGAGTAGAATACAGAAGGGCACCCAGAGAGAGGAGAGGACAGAAGGGCACCCAGAGAGAGGAGAGAACAGA
>NW_023045918.1:41939-103555 GCF_011762505.2 Arvicanthis niloticus
AAGTGTGTCCAGAAAGGATAGAGGACAGAAGGGCATGTAGAGAGAGTAGAGACCAGAAGGGTATCCAGAAATAGGAGACAGAAAGGTATTGGGAGATAGGGGAAGACAGAAGGGCTTCCAGAGAGAGAAGTTGACAGAATGGCCTCCAGGGAGAAGAGGGAAAAGAAGGGCATCCAGAGAGAGAGAGAAGAGGTCAGAAGGGCATCCAGAGAAAAGAGTAAAGAAGGCCATACAGCAAGAGGAGAAGACAGAAGGGCATCTAGATAGAGGAGAGAACAGAAGGGCATCTAGAGAGAGGACAGAAAAGAAGGGAATCCAGAGAGAGGAGAAGACAGAAGGGAATCCAGAGAGAAGAGAGAACAGAAGGGCATCCATAAAGAGGAGAAAGCAGAAGGGCATCCAGAGAGAGGAGAAGAGAGAAGGGCCTCCGGAGAGAGGAGAGAACAGAAGGACATCAAGATAGAGGAGAGAACAGAAGGGCATCAAGAGAGAAAAGAAGACAGAAGGGAATCCAGAGAGAGGAGAGTAAAGAAGGGCATACAGAGAGAGGAGAGAACAGAAGGGCATACAGGGGGAAAAGAAGAAAGAAGGGCATCTGGATAGAGGAGAGAACAGAAGTGAATCCAGAGAGAGGGGAAGACAGGAGGACATTCAGAGAGAGGAGAAGACAAAAGGGAATCCAGAGAGAGGAGAGAACAGAAGGGCATTCAGAGTGATGAGAGTACAGGAGAGCATCCATAGAGAGAAGAAAACAGAAAGGCAACCAAAAAGATTAGAGGACTTAAGGGATCCATAGGGAGGAGAGGACAGAAGGGCATCCAGAGTGAGGAGATGACAGAAGGGCATCCAAAGAGACGAGAGGACAGAAAGGTATCCAGAGAGAGGAGAGGACAAAAGGGCATCCAGAGAGAAGAAAACAGAAAGGCATCCAAAGAGAAGAGAATTCCTAAGGGCATCCAGAGAGAGGAGAAGACCGAAGGGCATCCAGAGAGAGCAGAGAACAGAAAGGCAACCAGAGATAGGAGAGGACTGAAGGACATCCAGAGAGAGGAGAGCAAGAAGGGTATCCAAAGACATGAGAGAACAGATGGGCATAAAAAGAGAATAGAGGACAGAAGGGCATTTAGAGAGAGGAGAGAAGAGGAGGGCATCGACAAAGAGGAGAAGACAAAAATGGAATACAAAGATAGGAGAGAAAAGAGGGGCATCCAGAAAGTGGATAGAAGGGCATCCAGAGAGAAGAGAGAACACAAGGGCATCCAGAAAAAAAGAGAGAACACAAGGGCATCCAGAGTGAGGAGTGGAGTGTACACAAGGGCATTCAGGAGAGGAGAGAGCAGAAGAACATCCAGAGAGGAGAAGACAGAAGGAAATCCAAAGAGAGGAGAGAACAGAAGGGCATCCAGATAGAGGAGAATACAGAAGGTCATCAGGAGAGAGGAGAGAACAGAAACGCATCCAGAAAGAGGAGAGAACAGAAGGAAATTTGGAGAACGAGAAGACAGAAATGTATCCAAAGAGAGGGGAGAAAAGAAGGTCATGCGAAGAAAGGAAAAGTCAGAAGGGCATCCAGAGAGAAGAGAGGACAAAATGGAATCTGGAAATAGATGAGAACAGAAGGGCAACCAGGGAGAGAAGAGAACAGAAGGGCATCCAGAGAGAGGAGAGGATAGAAGGGTATCAAGAGTGTGGAAAGAACAGAAGCGCATCCAGAGAGAGGAGAGAACAGAAGGGCATCTAGAGAGAGGAGAGATCAGAAGGGCATCCAGAGAGAGGAGAGGACAGAAGGGCATCCAGAAAAAAAAGAGAACAGAAGTGAATCCAGAGTGAGGGGAAGACAGAAGGGCATTCAGAGAGAGGAGAAAGCAGAAGGGCATCCAGAAAAAGGAGAGTGCATGAGGGCATTCAGAGAGAGGAAAAGACAAAAGGGAATCCAAAGAAAAGAGAGAGCAGAAGGGCATTCACCGAGAGGAGAAGAAAAAGGGCATCCGGAGAGAAGAGAGAACAGATGGGCATCCAGAGAGTGGAGAAGACAGAATGTCATCAAGAAAAAGAGGACAGAATGACATACTGGTATAGGAGAGAAAAGAAGGGCATCCATAGAGAGAAGAGGACAGATGGGCATCCGTAGAGAGAAAATAACAGAAGGGCATATAGAGAGAAGATAACAGTAGAGAATCCAGAAAGCACAGAAGAGAGAAGGGCATACTGGAGATGAGAGAATAGAAGGGCATCCAGAGGGAGGAGAATGCAGAAGGGCATCCGGAGAGAGAAGAGGACAGAAGGGCATACCGAGAGAGTTGAGAACAGAAGGGCATCCAGAGATAAGAGCGAACAGAAGAGAATCCAGAAAGAGGAGAGAAGAGAAGGGCATTCAGAGAGAGCAGAAGACTAAAGGACATTTAGAGAAAGAAGAGGATAGAAGGGCATATAGTGAGAGGAGAAGACAGAAGGGTATCCAGGATGAGGAGAGAATTGAAGGGAATCCACAAAGAGGCAAAACCAGAAGGGCTTCCAGAGAGAGGAGAGAACAGAAGAGCATCGATAGAGAGGGGAAGAGAGAAGGCATCCAGATGGAGAAGAGGATAGACGGGCATCCAGAGAGAGGAGAGGACAGAAGGGCATCCAGGGAGAAATAAGAACAGAAGGGCATCCAGAGAGAGGAGAGGACAGAAGGGCATCTAGAGAAAGCAGAGAAAAGAAGGCCATCCAGACAGAGCAGAAGATAGAAGGGCATCCAGAGATAGGGCAGACAGAAGGGAATCCACAGAAAAGAGAACAGAAGGCCATCCAGGGGGAGGAGAAGAAAGAAGGATATTTGGATAGAGGAGAGAACAGAAGTGAATCATGAGAGAGGGGAAGACAGTAGTGCATTCAGAGAGAGGAAAAGTCAAAAGGAAATACAGAGAGAGGAGAGGCCAGAAGTGCATCCTGAGAGAGGTGAGCACAGAAGGGCATCCAGAGAGAAGAGAACAGAAGGACATCCAAAGAGAGGAGAATCCTGAGGGGCATTTAAGGAGAGGAGTAGACAGAAGGCCATCCAGAGAGAGCAGAGAACAGAAAGCCAACTAAAGAGATTAGAGGACAGAAGGGCATCCAGAGAGAGGAGTGGTCAAAAGAACATCCAGAGAGAAAAGAGGAGAGGACAGAAGGGCATCCAGAGAGAGGAGAGGACAGAAGGGCATCCAGAGAGAGGAGAGGACAGAAGGGCTTCCAGAGAGAGGAGAGAAGAGAAGTGCATCCACAGAGAGGGGAAGACAGAAGGGCATCCAGAGAGCGGTGAGCCCAGAATTGCATTCAGAGAGAAGAGAACAGAAGGGCATCTAAAAAGAGGAGAATACAGAAGGACATCCAGAGAGAGGAGAGGAAAGAAAGGCATCCGGAGAAAGGAGAGTACAGAAGGGCATCCATCGAGAGGAGAAGACACAAGGGCATCCAGAAAGGAGAGGGAAAAAAAGCGCCCGCAGAGAGGAGAGAACAGAAGAGCATCCAGAAAGAGAGGAAGACAGAAGGGCATCGAGAGAGAGGAGAGTAAAGAAGGGCATCCAGAGAGAGAAGTTATCAGAAGGGCATCCTGAGAGAGGAGAGGACAGAAGGGCACCTAGAGAGATCAGAGAATACAAGGGCATCCAGAAAGAGGATAAGACAGAAGGGCATCAGTTGATAGGAGAGAACAGAATGGTAGCCACATAGAAGAGAGGAAAGAATGGCAACTACAGAGAGGCTAGAACAGAAGAGAATCGAGAGAGAGGAGAGAACAAATGAGCATCCAAATAAAGGAGAGGACAGAAGGGCATCCAGAGAGAGGAGAGAACAGAAGGGCATAAATAGAGAATAGAGGACAGAAGGGCATCTAGAGAGAGAAAAGAAGAAAAGGGCATTGAGAGAGAGGAGAAGACAAAAAGGGAATCCAGAGATAGAAGAGAAAAGGTAGGCATCCAGAGAGAGCAGTGGACAGAAGGGCATCCGGAGAGTGGAAAGAACAAATGGGCATCCAGGGAGAGAAATGATCAGAAGGGCATCCAGATAGAGGAGAAGGCAGAAGGGCATCCGGAGAGAGGAAAGAACACAAGGGCATCCAGAAAAAAGAGAGAACAGAAGGGCATCCAGAGTGAGGAGTGTACAGAAGGGCATTCAGGGAGAGGAGAGAACAGAAAAGCATCCAGAGAGAGGAGCAGAAAGAAGGTCAGGCAGTCAGAGGTGAGAACAGAAGGGCATCCAAAGAGAGGAGAAGACAGAAGGTCATTAAGTGAGAGGAGAGGACAGAACGGCATACAGAGAGAGGAGAAGACAGAAAAACATCCAGAAGAGGATAGAACACAAGGGCATCTAGAGAGTGGAGGAAACAGAAGATCATCCAGAGAGAAAAGAGAACAGAGGGGCATTCATAGAGGGGAGAAAACAGAGGGAATCCAGAGAGAGGAGAGAACAGAAAGGCATTCAGAAAAATGAAAGAACAGGAGAGCATCCATAGAGAGAAGCAAGCAGAAGGGCAAACAGAGATATGAGAGGACCATAAGGAATCCAGAGAGAAGAGAGAAGAGAAGGGCATCCAGAGAGAGGAGAGGACAGAAGGACATCTGGAGATAGGAGAGAATTAAAGGGCATCTGGAGTGAGGAGAGAACAGAAGGGCATCCAGAGAGAGGAAAGGACAGAGAACATCTGGAGACAGGAGAAGACATAAGGATATCCCGAGAGAGGATATAGCAGAAAGGCATCCAGAGAGAAGAGAGTAAATAAGGGCCTCCAGAGAGATGAGAGAACAGAAGGGAATCCAGAGAGAGGAGAAGACTGAAAGGCATCCAAAGAGAGGAGAGTTCAGAAGGGCATCAAGAGAGAGGAGAAGAAAGAAGGGCATCCGGAGAGAGGAGAAAACAGAAGGGCATCCAGAGAGATGAGACTACAGGAGAGCATCTATAGGAGAGGACAAAAGGGCATCCAGAGAGAGGAGAGAACAGAAGGGTATCCAAAGAGATGAGAGAACAGAAGGGCATAAATAGAGAATAGAGGACAGAAGGGCATCTAGAGAGAGGAAAGAAGAGAAGGGAATTGAGAGAGAGGAGAAGACAAAATGGGAATCCAGAGATAGGAGAGAAAATTTAGGCATCCAGAGAGAGCAGTGGACAGAAGGGCAACCGGAGAGTGGAGAGGACAGATGGGCATCCAGGGAGAGAAATGGACAGAAGGGCATCCAGATAGAGGAGAAGGCAGAAGGGCATCCGGAGAGAGGAGGGAACACAAGAGCATCCAGAAAAAAGAGAGAACAGAAGGGCATCCAGAGTGATTAGTGTACAGAAGGGCATTCAGGGAGAGGAGAGAACAGAAGAGCACCCAGAGAGAGGAGCAGAAAGAAGGTCAGACATTCAGAGGTGGGAACAGAAGGGCATTCATATAGAGGAGAAGACAGAAGGTCATCAAGTGAGAGGAGAGGACAGAACGGCATACAGAGAGAGGAGAAGACAGAAAAACAAGGAATCCAGAGAGAGGAGAAGACTGAAAGGCATCCAAATAGAGGAGAGTTCAGAAGGGCATCAAGAGAGAGGAGAAGAAAGAAGGGCATCCGGAGAGAGGAGAAAACAGAAGGGCATTCAGAGAGATTAGACTACAGGAGAGCATCTATAGGAGAGGACAAAAGGGCATCCAGAGAGAGAGGAGAGCACAGAAGCGTATCCAAAGAGATGAGAGAACAGAAGGGCATAAATAGAGAATAGAGGACAGAATGGGGATCCGGAGAGAGGAGAAAACAGAAGGGCATCTGGAGAGATGAAACTACAGGAGAGCATCTATAGTGAGAAGAGAACAGAAGCGCAATGAGAGAGAGGAGAGGACAGAAAGGAATCCAGATAGAGGAGAGGATAGAAGGGCATCCAGAGAGAGGAGAGGACAGAATGGTCTCCAGATAGAAGAGAGAACAGAAGGTAGTCCAGAGTTTGGAGAAGGCAGAAGGGCATCTAGAGAGAGGAGAGAACAGAAGGGAATATAGAGAGAAGAGACAACAGAAGGACATCCAGAGAGAGGAGAAGACAGAAGGGCATCCAGAGAGAGGAGAAGACAGAAGGGCATCCAGAGAGAGGGGAGAACAGAAGGGCTTCCAGAGTGAGGAGAAACCAGAAGGGCAACCAGAGAGAGGAGAAGACAGAAGGGCATCCAGAGAGAGGAGAAAACAGAAGGACATCCACAGAGATGAGAGTAAAGGAGAGCCTCCATAGAGAGAAGAGAACAGAAAGCCAACCAGAGAGATTAGAGGACAGAATGGAATCCAAAGAATGAAGAGGACAGAAGGGCCTCCAAGAGAGGAGTGGACAGAAGGGCATCCAGAGAGAGGAGAGGACAGAAGGGCATCCAGAGAGAGGAGAATACAGAAGGGCATCCAGAGAGAGGATGGGAAAGCAAGGCATCTGGAGAGAGGGGAGAACAGAAGGGCATCCAGAGAGAGAAGAAGATAGAAGGACATTCAGAGTGAGGAGAGGACAGAAAGGCATAAAAAGAGAGGAGAGGAAAGAAGTGCATCCAGAGAGTGGAGAGAACAGAAAGGCATGTAGAGTGAGGAGAAGACAGAAGGGCATCCAGAGGGATGAGAGAACAGAAGAGCATCCAGAGAGAGGAGAGACACAGGGCATCAAAAGAGATGAGAGAACAGAAAGTCTTCCAGAGATAGGTGAGAACAGAAGGGCATCCACAGAGATGAGCAAACAGAAGATCATCCAGAGAGAGAAGGGAACAGAAGGGCATCCAGCGAGATGAGAAGACAGAAGGGCATCCAGGGAGAGAAGAGGACAGAAGGGCATACAGAGAGAGGAAAGAAGAGAAGGGCATGCAGAGAGAGGAGAAAACAGAAGGGCATCCGGAAAGAGGAGAGAACAGAAGATAATCCAGAAAGAGGTGAAAAAAGAATGTCATCCAGAGTGACAAAAAGACAGAATGGCATCCACAGAGAGGAGAGGACAAAAGGGCATCCAAAGAGAAGAGAACAGAAGGGCATCCAGAGAGAAGAGAAGACAGAAGGACATCCAGAGAGTTGAGAAGACAGAATGTAGAGAGAGGACATGTAGAGAGAGGACAAGACAGAAGGGCATCCATAGATAGGTGAAAACAAAGAGCATCCAGAGAGAGGAGAAGACAGAAGGGCATCCATAGAGATGACTGGACAGAAGAGCATCCGGTGAGTGGATAGATCAGAAGGGCATCCAGAGAGAGGGGAAGACAGAAGGGCATCCTAAGAGAGGAGAAGACAGAAGGGCTTCCAGAGAGGAGAGAACAGACAGTAATACATAGAGACAACAAGACAGAAGGTCATCCAAGAGAGGAGAGAACAGAAGGGCATGTAGAGGAAGAAGAAGACAGAAGGGCATCCAAGATAGGTGAAAAAATAAGAGCATCCAGAGCATGGAGAAGACAAATGGGCATACGGTTAGAGGAGACAACAGAAGGTCATTCAGAGGGAGGAGAAGATAGAAGGGCATACAAGGCGAGGAGAGGATAGAAGAGAATCTGGAAAGAGGAGAGAACTGAAGGGCATCCAGAGAGAAGAAAAGACAGAAGGGCATCAGAGAGAGAAGAGGAAAGAAGGGAATCAAGAGAGAGGAAAAAACAGAAGGGCATCAGAGAAATGAGAGGACAGAAGGCCATCCAGCAAGAGAAGAGAAGAGAAGGGCATCCAGAGAAAGGAGAAGACCGAAGCGCATCTAGAAAGAGGAGAGAACAGAAGGGCCTACATAGAGAGGAGAGAACAGAAGGTCTTCCAGAGAGTGAAGAAAACAGAAAGGCATGAAGAGAGAGGAGAGGACAAATATGCATGTGAATAGAGGATAGAACAGAAGAACATCCAGAAAGAGGAGAGAACAGAAGAACATCTAGAGAGAGGATAAGACAGAAGGGCATTCAGAGATAAAAGAGTACAGAAGAACATGCAGAGAGCAGAGAAGACGAAAGGGCATCCAGAGAGATGAGAGTACAGGAGAGCCTCCATAGAAAACAGAGAACAGAAAGACAAAGAGAGATAATAGAGGACAGAAGGGAATCCAGAGAGAGAAGAGGACAGAAGGGCATCGAAGGGAGAACAGAACAGAAGGGTATCCAGAAAGAGGAGAGGACAGAAGGGCATCCAGAAAAAGAAGACAGAAGGGCATCTGGATAGAGGAGAGTAAAGAAGGTCATCCAGTGATAGTAGACAAAAGCAGGTCATCCATAAAGATGAAAAGACAGAAGGGCATCCAGAGACAGGAGCGAAAAGAAGGGCATCCAAATAGATAAGAGTACGGGAGAGCCTCCATAAAGAGAAGAGAACGAAAGACAAAAAGAGAGATATTAGAGGACAGAAGGGAATCCAGAGAGAGAACAGGACAGAAGTGCATCCAAGAGAGGAGAGAACAGAAGGGCATCCAGAGAGAGGAGAGGACAGAAGGGCATCCAAAGAGAGGAGAAGAGAGAAGGGCATCCAGAGAAGAAGAAAACATAAGTGCATCCTGAGAGAGGAGAAGACAGAAGGCATCCAGAGAGAGGAGATTACAGAAGGGCATGCAGAGATAAGAGAAAAGATGGGCATCCAGAGAGAGGAGAAAACAGAAGAGCATCCAGAGAGAGGAGAGTACACAAGAACATCCAGTTAGATGAGAGAACAGAAGATCTTCCAGAGAGAGGAGAGAACAGAAAGGCATCCCCTGGATGAGGGAAGAGAAGATTATCCATAGAGAGAATGGAACAGAAGAGCATCCAGAGGGATGAGAGGACAGAATAGAATCTAGGGAGAGGAGACAACAGAAGGGCATCCAGAGAGATGATGAGACAGAAGGGCATCCAGAGAGAGGAGAGGACAGAAGGGCATCCAGAGAGCAGAAAAGACAGTACGGCATCCAGAGAGAGTAGAGAATAAAACGGTATCCAGAGAGCAGAGAAGACAGAAGGGCATCCAGAGAAAGGAGAAGACAGATCCGTATCCAGTGAGAGGAGAGAACAGAAAGGCATCATGAGAGAGGAGAGGACAGAAGAGCATCCAGAGAGAGGAGTGGAGACAAAGGCATCTAGAAAGATGAGAGAACAGAAAGGCATGTAGAGAGAGGAGAGGAGAGAAGGGCATCCACAGATTAGGAAGAACAGAAGAGCATCGAGAGAGAGGAGACAACATAAGGGAATCCAAAGAGAGGAGAGAATAGAAGAGCATCCAGAAAGAGGGGAGAACAGAAGGGCATCCAGAGAGATGAGAGAACAGAAGACAATCTAGAGAGAAAAGAGAAAAGAAGGGCAACCAGAGATATGAGAGGACAGAAAAAAGTCCAGAGAGAAGAGAGGACAGAAGGGCATCCAGAGAGAGGTGAGGACAGAAGGGCATCCAGAGAGAGGAGAGGACAGAAGGGCATCTGGAGAAAGGAGTCAACAGAAAAACATCCATTGAGCGCAGATGACATAAGGGCATCCAGAGAGAGGAGAGACCAGAAGTGCATCCAGAGAGAGTAGAATACAGAAGGGCATCCACAGAAAGGAGAGAATAGAAGAGCATTGGGCAAAAGGAGAAAACAGAAGAGCATCCAGAGAGAGGAGAGGAGAGAAGGGCATCTATAGAGAAGAGAAGAAAGAAGGGCATCCAGAGAGAGGAGAGGACACTAGGGCATCCATAGAGATGAGAGAACAGAAGATCTTCCAGAGAGAGAAGAGAACAGAAGGGCATAAAGAGAGAGGAGAGAACAGAAGGGCATCCAAAGAAGGAGAAGACAGAAGGGCATCCAGAGAGTGGAGAGGACAGAAGGACATCACAAAAGAAGAGAGAACAGAAGGGCATCCAGAGAGATGAGAGAACAAGAAAGAATCCAGAAAGAAGAGAGAACAGAAGCTTATCCAGAAAGAGCAGAAGACTGAAGGACATCCAGAGAGAGAAGAGGACCGAAGGGCATCTGGAGAGAGGAGAAGACAGAAGGGCATCCAGAGAGAGGAGAGGACAGAATGGCATCCAGTGTGAGGAGAGAAAAGAAGGGCATCTAGAGAGAGGAGAAGACAGAAGAATATCCATAGTGAGGAGAAAATTGTTGGGCTTCCAGATGGAGGATAATACTGAAGAGCATTGAGAGCATCGAGAGAACAGAAGGGCATAGGGGGAGAGGAAAAGACAGAAGGGCATCCGGAGAGAGGAGAAGACAGAAGGGCCTCCAGAGAGAAGAGAGAACAGAAGGGCTTCCAGAGAGAGGAGAGTACAGAAGGGATCCAGAGAGAGGAGAGTACAGAAAGCCATCCAGAGAGAGGAGAGTACAGAATGGCATCCAGAGTGAAAAGAGGAGAGAAGGGCATCCAGAGAGAGAGAAGGGAACAGAAGGGCATCCAGATGGATGAGAGAACAGAAGAGAATCTAGAGAAAAGAGAGAACAGAAGGGCATCCAGAGAGATGAGAAGACAAAAGGGCATTCAGAGAGAGGAGAGGACAGAATGGCATCCAGAGAGAGGAAAGAACAGAAGGACATCTGAAAAGAGGAGAAGACAGAAGGGTATCGAGAAAGAGAAGAGAACAGAAAGACATCCAGAGGAAGCAGACAACAGAAGGTCAACCAGAGTGATGAAAATACAGAAGGGCATCCAGAGACAGGAGAGGACAGAAGGGCATCCAAAGAAAAGAGAACAGAAGTGCATCCAGAGAGAGGAGAATACAGAAGGGCATCCAGAGAGATGAGAGGACAGAAAGGCATGTAGAGAGAGGAGAAGACATAAGGGCCTCCATAGATAGGTGAAAACAGAAGGGAATTCAGAGAGAGGAGAGGAAAGAAAGTCATGTAGAGAGAGGAGAAGACATAAAGGTCTCTGTAGATAGGTGAAAATAGAAGGGCATCCAGAGAGAGGAGAAGACAGAAGGGCATCCAGAGGGATGACTTGACAGAAGAGCATACAGCGAGTGGATAGATCAGAAGGTCATCCAGAGAGAAGGGAAGACAGAAGGGCATCCAGAGAGAGGAGGGGACAGAAGGGCATCCAGAGAGAGGAAAGGATAGAAGGGCATTTAGGGAAAGGAGAAGACAGAAGGGCATCTGGATAGAGGAGAGAAAAGAAGGCCATCCAGAGAGAGGAGAAAACAGACGGTCATCCAGAGAGATGAAAAAACAGAAGGGCATCCAGAGAGAGGAGAGAACAGAAGGGCTTCCAGAGTGAGGAGAGAACAGAAGGGCATCCATAGATAGGTGAAAACAGAAGGGCATCCAGAGAGAAGAGAAGACACATGGGCATTCAGTTAGAAGAGAGAACAGAAGGGCCTCCAGGTAGAAGAGAAGACAGAAGGGCATCCATAGAGAGTAGAGGAAAAAAATGGTAATCCAAAGAGAGAAGAGGACAGAAGGGCATTCAGGGAGAGGAGAGGACAGAAGGCCATCCAGCAAGAGGAGAGAACAGAAGGGCATCCAGAGATTGGAGAGAACAGAAGAGCATCTGTAGAGAGGAGAAAACAGAAGGGCATCTAAAGAGAGGAGAGGACAGAAGGGCATCAATAGAGAAGAGAATATAGAAGGGCATCCAGAGAGAGGAGAGGACACAAGGGCATCCAGAGAGATGAGAGAACAGATGATCATCCAGAGAGAGAAGAGACCAGAGGGGCATCCACAGAGAGGAGAAGACAGAAGTGCATCCAGAGAGAAGAGAGGACAGAAGGGCATAAAGAGAGAGGTAATTATAGAAAGGCATACAGAGAGAGGAGAGAACAGAAGGGTATCCGGAAAGAGGATTGGAGAAAAGGGCATTCACAGAGAGAAGAGAACAGAAGGGCATCCAAAGAAAAGAGAAGAAAGAAGGGCATACAGAGAGAGGAGACGACAGAACAAAATCTGGAGAGAGGAGAGAATAGATGGCCATCCAGAGAGAAGAGAAGATAGAAAGGCATCCACAGAGAGTAGAGGAAAGATGGGAATCCAGAGAGAGAAGAGGACAGAAGGGCATCCAGAGGAAGGAGAGGACAGATGGCCATCCAGCGAGAGGAGAGAACAGAAGGGCATCCAGAGAAAGGAGAATTCCGAAGGACATCTAGAGAGAGGAGAGGACGGATGTGCATCTGGATAGAAAATAGAACAGAAGGGCATCCAGAAAGAGGATAGAACAGAAGGGCATCCAGAGAGGAGAAGACAGAAGGTCATCCAGAGAGAGGAGAGAACAGAAGTGCATCCAGATCGATGAGAGGTCAGGAGAGCCTTAATAGAGAGAGGAGAACAGAAAGGCAACCAGAAAGACTGAAGAACATCCAGAGAGAGAAGAGTACCTAAGGGTATCGGCAGAGAGGAGAAGACAGAAGGGCATCCAGACAGAGGAGAGGACAGAATGTCATCCAGTGAGAGGAAATAACAGACCAGCATCTAGAGAGAGGAGAAGACAGGAGGATATCCAGAGTAAGGAGAAAATTGTCGTGCTTCCAGAGAGAGAAGAAGACTGAAAGGCATGGAGAGAATTGCGAGAATAGAAGCCCATCCAGAGAGAGCCGAAGACTGAAGGATATCGAGAGTGAGGAGAAAATTGTTGGGCATCCAGATGGAAGAGAATACTGAAGGGCATTGAGAGAATCGAGAGAACAGAAGGGCATAGGTAAAGAGGAGAAGACAGAAGGGCACCCAGAGTGAGGAGAGGACAGAAGTGCATCCAGAGAGAGAAGAGAACAGAAGGGCATCCAGAGAGATGAGAAGACAGAAGGGCATCCAGAGAGAGGAGAGGACAGAATGGCATCCAGAGAGAGGAAAGAACAGAAGAATATCAAGGGAGAGGAGAAGACAGAAGGGCATCAGAAAATAGTAGAGTACAGAAGGACATCCAGAGGGAGGAGACAACAGAAGGTCATCCAGAGTGATGAAAATACAGAAGGGCATCCAGAGAGAGGAGAGGACAGAAAGGCATCCAAAGATAAGAGAACAGAAGGGCATCCAGATAGAGGTAAATACAGAAGAGCATTCAGAGAGATGAGAGTACAAAAAGGCATGTAGAGAAAGGAGAAGACATAAGGTCCTCCATAGATAGAAGAAAACAGAAGGGCATCCAGAAGGAGGAGAAGACAGAAGGGCATCAAGAGAGATGACTTTACAGAAGATCATACGGAGAGTGGAGAGATCAGAAGTTCATCCAGAGAGAGGGGAAGACAGAAAGGCATCCAGAGTGAGGAGAGGACAGAAGGGCATCCAGAGAGAGAAGAGAACAGAAGGGCATCCAGAGGGATGAGAGGACAGAAGAGAATCTAGAGAAAGGAGCAATCAGAAGGGCATCCAGAGAGATGAGAAGACAGAAGGGCATCCAGAAAGAGGAGAGTACAGAATGGTATCCAGAGAGAGGAAAGAACAAAAGGACATCTAGAAAAAGGAGAAGAAAGAAGGGCATCAGGAAAGAGGAGAGAACAGAAGGACATCCAGAGGGAGGAGACAACAGAAGGTCATCTAGAATGATGAAAATACAGAAGGGCATCCAGAGAGAGGAGAGGACAGAAGGGCATCCAAAGAGAAGAGAACTGAAGGGCATCCAGAGAGAGGAGAATACAGAAGGGCATCCAGAGAGATGAGAGGACAGAAAGGCATGTAGAGAGAGGAAAAGACATAATGGCCTCAATATATAGGTGAAAACAGAAGGGCATCCAGAGAGAGGAGAAGACAGAAGGGCATCCAGAGAGATGACTTGACAGAAGCTCATACAGAGAGTGGATAGATCAGAAGGTCCTCCAGGGAGAGGGGAAGACAGAAGGGCATCCAGAGTGAGGAGAGGACAGAAGGGCATCCATTGAGAGAAGAGAACAGAAGGGCATCCAGGGGGATGAGAGGACAGAAGACAATCTAGAGAAAGGAGTGAACAGAAGGGCATCCAGAGAGATGAGAAGACAGAAGGGCATCCAGAGAGAGGAGAGGACAGAATGGCATCCAGAAGAGGAAAAAACAGAAGGATATCCAGGGAGAGGAGAAGACAGAAGGGCATCAGAAAAGAGTAGAGTACAGAAGGACATTCAGAGGGAGGAGACAACAGAAGGTCATCCAGAGTGATTAAAATACAGAACGGCATCCAGAGAGAGGAAAGAACAGAATGGCATCCAGAGAAAGGAGAAGACAGAAGGGCATCTTGATAGAGGAGAGAAAAGAAGGTCATCCAGAGAGAGGAGACAACAGACGGTCATCCAGAGAGACGAAAATACAGAAGGGCATCCAGAGAGAGGAGAGAACAGAAGGGCTTCCAGAGAGAGGAGTGAACAGAAGGGCATGTAGAGAGAGAAGAAGACAGAAGGGCAGACATAGAAAGGTGAATACAGAAGGGCATCCAGAGAAAGGAGAAGACAGATGGGCATCCGGTTAGAGGAGAGAACCGAAGGGAATCCAGAGAGAGGAGACAAGAGAAGGTCATCGAGAGAGAGGAGAAGACAGAATGGCATACAGAGAGACGAGAGGACAGAAGGGCATCCAGGTAGAAGAGAAGACAGAAGGGCATTCAGAGAGAGTAGAGGAAAAAAGGAAATCCAGAGAGAGAAGAGAACAGAAGGGCATTCAGGGAGAGAAGAGGACAAAAGGCCATCCAGCAAGAGGAGAGAACAGAAGGGCATCCAGAGAATGGAGAGAACAGAAGAGCATCGGAAAAGAGGAGAAAACAGAAGGGCATCAAAAGATAGGAGAGGACAGAAGGGCATCCATGGAGAAGAGAAGATAGAAGGGCATCCAGAGAGAGTAGAGGAAAAAAGAAAATCCAGAGAGAGAAGAGAACAGAAGGGCATTCAGGGAGAGAAGAGGACAAAAAGGCCATCCAGCAAGAGGAGAGAACAGAAGGGCATCCAGAGAATGGAGAGAACAGAAGAGCATCGGAAAGGAGGAGAAAACAGAAGGGCATCAAAAGATAGGAGAGGACAGAAGGGCATCCATGGAGAAGAGAAGATAGAAGGGCATCCAGAGACACTAGAGGACACAAGGGCATCCAGAGAGATGAGAGAACAGAAGATCATCCAGAGAGAGAAGAGAACAGAAGGGCCTCTAGAGAGAGGAGAAGACAGAAGGGCATCCAAAGAGAAGAGAAGACAGAAGGGCATCCTGAGAGAGAAGAGGACACAAGGGCATCTAGATAGAGGAGAGAACAGAAAGGCATCCAGAGAGAGGAGAGAACAGAAGGGTATCCAGATAGAGAATAGGAGAAAAGAAAAAGGCATCCAGAGATAGAAGAGAACAGAAGGGCATCCAAAGAAAAAAGAAGACAAAAGGGCATACAGATAGAGGAGAGGAGAGAAGAAAATCTGGAGAGAGTATAGAACAGAAGGGCATCCAGAGAGTAGAGAAGAGAGAAGATCATCCAGAGAGTGAGTAGAGGAAATAAGGGAATCCAGAGAGAGAAGAGGACAGAAATTCATCCAGAGAGAGGAGAAAATAGAAGGCCATCCAGCAAAAGGATTGGACAGAAGGGCCTACATAGAAAGGAAGAGAACCGATGGGCATCCAGAGAGTGGAGAAAACAGAAGGGCATCCAGAGAGAGGAGAGGAATGAAGGGAATCTAGAGAGCTGAGAGTACAAAAGGGCATAGAGAGAGAAGAAGACAGAAGGGCATCCAAGTAAGGTGAAAAAAAAAGGGCATCCAGGGAGAGGAGAAGACAGATGGATATCCGCTTAGAGGAGAGAACCGAAGGGCATCCAGAGAGAGGAGACAACATAAGGTCATTCAGAGGGAGGAGAAGACAGAAGGGCATACAGGGAGAGGAGAGGACATAAGGGAATCTGTAGAGAGGAGAGAACTGAAGGGCATCCAGAGAGAAGAAAAGACAAAAGGGCATCCAGAGAGAGAAGAGGAAAGAAGGGAATCCAGAGAGAGAAAAGTACAGAAGGGCATCCAGAGAAAGGAGAGGACAGAAGGCCATTTAGCAAGAGGAGAGATCAGAAAGGCATCCAGGGAAAGGAAATGATCAAAGCACATCCAGAGAGAGGAGAGGACAGAAGGGCCTACATAGAGAGGAGAGAACGGAAGGGATTCCAGAGAGTGAAGAAAACAGAAGTTCATCGAGAGAGAGGAGAGGACAGAAGTGCATCTGGATACAGGATAGAACAGAAGGGCATCCAGAGAGAGGAGAGTACAGAAGAGCATCCAGGGAGAGGAGAAGACA
Source organism: Arvicanthis niloticus (assembly GCF_011762505.2). NCBI lineage: Eukaryota > Metazoa > Chordata > Mammalia > Rodentia > Muridae > Arvicanthis > Arvicanthis niloticus. The sequence continues at coordinate 57,999 of NW_023045918.1, forward strand.
GAAGGGCATTCAGAGATAGGAGAGGACAGAAGGGCATTCAGAGAGTGGGGAAGTCAGAAGTGCATCCAGAGAGGAGAAGACAGAATGTCATCCAGAGAAAGGAGAGAACAAAAGGGCATCCAGAGCGATGAAAGGTCAGGAGAGCCTCTATAGAGAGAAGAGAACAGGAAGGCAACCAGAAAGATGAGAGGACAGAAGGGAATCCAGAGAGAGGAGAGGACAGAAGGGCATACAGAGAGCTGAGAAGACAAAAGGCCATCCAGAGAGAGGAGAGGACAGAAGGGCATCCAGAGAGAGGACAGAACATAAGGGTATCCAGAGAGATGAGAGTACAGGAGAGCCTCCATAGAGAGAAGAGTACAGAAAGTCAAAGAGAGATATTAGAAGACAGAAGAAATCCAGATAGAAAAGAGGACAGAAGGTCATCCCAGAGAGGAGAGAACAAAAGGGAATCCAGAGAGATGAGAGAATAGAAGAGTATCCAGAGAGAGGACAGGACACAAGGGCTTCCAGAGATATGACAGAACCGAAGATCTTCCAGAGAGAGGAGAGAACAGAAAATCATCCAGAAGGATGAGAATACAGAATAGAATCTAGAGAGAGAGTAGAACAGAAGGGCATCCAGAGAGATGATGAGACAGAAGGTCATCCAGAGAGAGGAGACAAGAGAACGTCATCCATAGTGACGAAAAGACAGAAGGGCATCCAGAGAGAGAAGAGGACAGAAGGACATCCAGATAGAGGAGAAGACAGAAGGGCATCCAGAGAGATGCAAGAGAAAGAAAGGCATGTAGAGGGAGTAGAAGAAAGAAGGGCATCCATAGATCTGTGAAAACAGAAGTGTATCCAGAGAAAAAAGAAGACAGAAGGACATCCAGAGAGATGACTGTACAGAAGGGCATCAGGAGAGTGGAGAGATCAGAAGGTCCTCCAGAAAGAGGGCAAGACAGAAGGGCATCCATAGAGAGGAGAGGACAGAAGTGCATGAAGAGAGAGGAAAGAACAGAAGGGCATCCAGAGAGAGGAGAAGAAAGAAGGCATCTGGATAGAGGAGAGAACAGAAGGTCATCCAGAGAGAGGAGACAACAGACGGTCATAAAGAGAGACAAAAAGACAGAAGGGCATCCAGAGAAAGGAGAGAACAGAAGGGCTTCCAGAGAGATGAGAGGACAGAAGTGAATCTAGAGAGAAGAGAGAACAAAAAGGCATGTACAGAGAGGAGAACACAGAAGGGCATCCATATAGAGGGGAAAACAGGATATGCAGAGAGAGAAGACTGAAGGGCATCTGGAGTGAGAAGAGAACAGAAAGGCATCCAGAGAGAGTAGAGGACAAGAGGGCATCCAGAGAAAGGAGAATGCAAAAGACTATCCAGGGAGAGGAGGGACACAAGAGCATCCAGAGAGGTGAGAGAGCAGAAGAGCATCCAGAGATATGAGAGTGTGGGGACCTGGTCCTGCGGATGTCCCACGGCGGTCTCCCGGCTGGTGGCAGGGCGTGAGTGGGGAGGGGGGGATTGCCTGCCCCAGCTGCTGGCGTCCACAGGCTAATCTTCTTCAGGTGTTGCCCTGCTACTCCGTGCTAAACTGGTCCAGGTTCGGGCCAGGCCGATAAGGAGCCAGTCTAGCTGACGGAAAGGCAGCCGGGCGCTCCAGGCAGGCTCCAGAGAGAGCCGGCGGTCACAAGCGGTACAGCTCTTTGTTTAGCCGGGGAATGCGGCTAGACAGCAGAAGAGCCTAGTGTTAGGCTCTGAAGTGTTACAGCTCTTAAGCCGGGGGTGCCGGCTAGGTAGGAGCCCAGCGGGCTCTAAAGGGTTGCAGCTCTCAAGCCGGGAAGTGCCGGCCAGGTAATAGAGAAGGGCTGTGGCGGCGGCGGCGGTGGTGGGTCTACGACGAAAGGAAGTTCACGGACGCCTGGATGGTTCTTGTGTGTGTTTTACTTGTCAATTAGGCTCAATATATACAGTTTGGGGTGGGTGAAGGTTTTAGCAACAGGTAACCTCATTGGCTTGGTCTAGGTTTTGGGGATGCCTCATATGCATGTGAGGAGAGCCTGGGGCACCATTCCTACGTGACCCGATGGTCGTAGACCTCAACCTCTCTGAGGGAGGGGCTGTGAAGCGGTAAAGGGCAGAAGCTGAGAGCACCAGGGGGCCAGAAACAGAGCCAAACTGCCTACCGTCCCTCAAAGGGTCACCGGGGTTTGAAACTCGTTCAACCAGACACCTGGTTGTCTCTCAGCTCAGTGCCCTACAATTCCCTCTCTTTTCTTTTATAAAGGAGAGGTGTCATTGGAATAAATGTCTCCTATGTCGGAAACAGTTTGATATTGAACTAAGACCTGATTGGTGGTTACCTTTGCAATGCTACTCATCTGTTGTTTTAGAAACTGAATGAGGCAGGGTGCCAAGAGAAGCAAGGCTCCAATGGCTAGTATGGGGCCAAGGAGGGGGAGTATCCAAGCCATCAGGGGGTTTGAATACCAAGGGGTAGGGGTGTTGGGAGTATAGCGAGCCCGGAGGTTCCCCCGGAGCTCTTTGAGCATCTGTACATCTTGTTCTACCAGCCCAGATTCATTGACATAGAAGCAACATTCCTCCCCCAACAAAACACAAGTTCCCCCCTGTTCAGCAGTCAACAAGTCCAGGGCCCTCCGGTTCTGGAGAGCAACTCCTGCTAAAGAGGTTATCTGGCGTTGAAGAGACTCAAGGCTGTCTGTCGTAGAGGCCATTGCCTGGTCAAGCTTGTCCTGGAAGTCACTGGCCAGATGCTGCGTTTGGACAAGAGCTGCTCCAGCAGTTCCAGTAGCTCCAAGTGAGACAGCAAGGCCTAGTCCAATGAGCAGAGGGATGAAGATCTCTCTCTTCTTTCGGTTTTCTCTCATCTGCAAGGCGAGCTCTTCAGGTTCATAGAGATAAACTTGAGGAACAACAATCACGGGGGCACAGGAGCCTTGAAAATGAGGGTTGATACAGGCACCTGTAGTGCCCTTGCACCAGAGCAGGGCAGGAGGGTTGACACATACTGATTTGGTAATGGTGATGTCATGAGCACATGTGAGATGGGGTTTCGAGGAGGGTCCTATAAGGCAAAGAGGCGGGGGTAGGTCAAAGAGAGGAATGTCCTGTGTTTTCCTCGTGGGCAGGGGTCCATGGAGGTCGTGAAGTGAAAAGTTAATGGGAACGGCTGTTAATAATGGTCGAGAGAGGGAGGCACAGAAAAAGCATTGGGATGAATTGGGATGGGTCGTCAGGGGAAGGAGGTCTGCTGCATATTGGATGTATTGCAGCCAGGAGAGGGTAGCTTGTAGTTCCTCCTGAGACTGGTTTTCCTGTTGGATAATATTAGCATGAGTAAAGGCTGATTTGGGGGCAGGGACAAGTTCACGGAAGACATGTAGGTCAGCTACCGGGTGTCTGGCATAGCCATTGGGGTAAAGTTTACCCACGACTCCGATTCGCCAACGTTCATTCCATGGATCAGTGATGGAAAGCTGAAAATGAGTTTTAAGGTTGGTGAGCATGGTGCCACCGCGACTGGTGGATTCCATTCTGCAGCTCCAATATCTGCAACCTCCATATGTGGAGACCTCCTGGAGACGTTCACCTGTGTTTCGGTAAGGAAAGCAGAGAAAAGGGCTGGGGATAGTGGAGATGGATTCCGGGTGTAGGGGGATCTCAATCTTGGTTCGACATCCTTCAAGTGGGCAGTCCTGGGTTCCTATAACTTTATTGTGTCCGTTATAGGTTTCCCTAGCATAGAATTTCCAATGGTAGGTGTTGGGAAGGCTAGGGGGAGGCTGGGCGATAGCAGAGTTAGCATGAAGGATGGTGAAAACTGCCAAGAGAATGGAAGAGAGGGGGGCTTGTGGAGGGCACATGGCCTGGGCAGCTGTTATCAGGTCATGGATGTCCTTCCAGGAGATCCTGCTGCTCCTCTGGGCATGGCGACTCCTTTGCCTTCTCCTCTTCATCCTTGGTCCTTGATCTGTCAGTGAGAGGCGGGCCATCTTCTTGGTTGGCAGGTTGGTGTCGGACATTTCTGGCAGGGACCCAGATAGGCTTGGGCTGGTCCTGTGGAAAAACACAAGCGAAACCCCTCCCGGTTGTGAGGAGGGGGTCTGGTCCCTTCCAAATTCCATCCAAAGGATCTCGCCATCGTACTAGGATAGGGGGAGCTAATTTTGGCGTGTGCCAATGAAGGGAGATAGGAGGGTGTTTGGAGGTTTTGTAGATGTTGAATATGTTTAGGGTAGTCAGGGCCATCATTAATTGTACATTAGGGGGATAAGCGGTGGCTTGTTGTTTCAGGAGTTGGGCCTTCAGGGTCTGATGCGTCCTTTCTATTATTCCTTGACCCTGAGGGTTGTGGGGAATTCCCGTATGATGGGTAATTTCCCAGCGTGTGCAGAAGGTTTTAAATTGAGAGATAGTGAAGGCGGGGCCGTTATCAGTTTTTATCTGCTGAGGAATGCCCATGATGGCAAAGGTAGAGAGCATATGGTAGATCAGCCTTTTTGAGTTTTCACCTGTGTGGGCTGTAGCCCATACGAAATGTGAATAAGTATCTATGGTGACAAAAACATATTTTTGTTTACCAAATTGGGGAACATGGGTGACATCAATTTGCCATAAGGCATTAGATTTGAGGCCTCGGGGATTGGTGCCCATGGCTTGCAAAGCTGGGGTAGTAATGAGGGATGCACAAGAGGCACATGTTTTTATTATCCTTTGAAGCTGAGCAAGGGGGATGTGGGGGAAGCGAGCATGAAGCCCCTTCAGATTTGCGTGTGTGTGTGAGTGAAATTGGTCAGCTTGCTCAGTGGAGGCTATGAATGTTCTGGTTGAGGCAGTTTGGTCAGCGAGTGCATTCCCCTCAGATATAGGACCTGGTAGGGGACTGTGGGATCGGATGTGTTGAATATAGATGGGGGAGGCTCTCTCCTGTAGGAGGGCAGAAACCTTTACGAGTAGAGGGGAAAGTGGGTTGTCATCTAATTTGATAAATGACCTTGACAACCAAGGAAGCAAATTGACAGCATATACACTGTCTGAAAAGAGGTTAAGGGGGCCTTTGACTTCTTTTAAAGCTAGGTAAATGGCATATAGTTCTTTATATTGGGGGGACTGGTGGGGGAGCTCTTTGAATCGGAGGATAGGGGGTTCATCTTCAGGGAAGTAGTATATTACTGCTGCAGCTCCCCTCTTTCCCCCATCAGTAAAAATTGAGGGGGCTCCTGTTATGGGCTCTCTGGAGAATAGTTTGGGGGGTAGCCATCGCAACAGAGGGAGGGCAGAGGCCCATTTTTCATCAGGATAATGGTTGTCAATTTGTCCTGGGAATCCAATTAAGCTGATAGCAAAGTGGGTATGATTTTTGATCAGCCACTGAACATCAGAGAGGGAGAAGGGCGTGACAAGAACGTCAGGTTCTTTTCCCAGGATCTGTAGGGCCCTATCTCTGCCATGTTTAATCATATTGGCAAGTGCATCCACTTCATTTAGAATTTGGGGTGCACCACCCATCGGAGTATGGAGCCATTCTAGCACCCCCTGTGGTTGGTAAAGGGCTCCTACAAGGGTGGGGGAGGAATTAAAGATAAGGAGATGTACAGGTACTGTTGGGTCATATCTAGCAAGAGCCATATCATTTAGGGCTGAATTGACAGATTTTAGGGCTTGGACTGCTTCTGGGGACAGTGTCCTTGGGGAGGAGGGATTTTTATCTCCTTTCAGGAGGTTAAAGAGAGGTTGAAGGGTACTTGTGGGGAGGTGAAGCCAGGGTCGAAGCCAATTGAGGTTGCCCAAGAAGCTCTGTAGCGAGGCAAGAGTTAATTTTTGAGGGAGGGAGAGGGTGGGCTTGAGGGGACGTATTGAAGTAAGGGAGATCTCTGTTCCTAGAAATGTAATGGGGGAATAAGTTGGATTTTGTGAGGGGCTATTTTGAATCCTAGGGCAGATAGGGAAGGTATTAGCTGGTCCTTAAGTTGGGAGGGAGAGGTAGAAGCATCTCCCCAGACCAGGATGTCATCCATGTAATGATAGACATTGAGTCCTTTGTCTAAGTAGGGTTTTAATGCAGTGGCTACAGCCTCCTGACAAATGGTAGGACTGTTAGCCATTCCTTGGGGGAGAACGGTCCATTCATATCGTAAGGCTGGGCCAGAGTTGTTAATGGGGGGCACTGAGAATGCAAAGCGTTCACAGTCCCTAGGGTGGAGAGGGATAAAAAAAAGCAATCTTTTATGTCTATTGCTAGTAGAGGAACTTTGGCAGGAATGGCTGAGATATGGGGTAGCCCTCTTTGCGGGGAGCCCCAGATTCGCATGGTTTTGTTAATTGCCCTCAAATCTTGTAATAGTCTCCACCCCCCTGAGCGCTTTTTTATAGCAAATACAGGGGTGTTCCATGGACTGTGGGAGGGGTGGATGTGTTGTAGAGACAGCTGCTCCTCTACAAGTTCTCTGAGGGCCTTAAGTTTCTCCCTTGATAGGGGCCACTGTGGGACCCAGACAGCTTCATCAGAGAGCCAGTCAAGGCAGGGAGTACTAAATTTAACAGTGGCCCCTAGAATTGGGGGTGATTTGGAGGGGGGTTATTTGGGTCTCCTTGGGTATTATTTTCTTCATAAGTAATATCCTCTATCTTAATGTGGTCTCTTTCTGGCTTCGTGGTGAGGACCACATCTAAGGCTTGTAAGATATCTCTTCCCAAGAGATTGGTGGCTACTTGAGCTACCAGGGGGCGTATAAGGCCGGTAGCCCCATCTGGGTCTTCCCATTTATAGGTCTCTCTGGTGATGAATGCGTGAGAGGTACCCCCTATGCCTAAGAGCTTGGGCCCAGGGGTCAACTGCCAGTTCTGTGGGACCTCTTGCTGTCTCAGAATTGTCCGGTCCGCTCCAGTGTCAATAAGACACTTGAATGGTTTAACATCTATTTTAATGGTTAACTTTGGGTGGGAGCCTTCTGAGATGCTGGACACCCATAAGGCTTCTACAGGAGTAGTTTTCCCTCTTACTGTCAGGGCTGAGGGTTGCCCCGTTTGAAGTTTAAAGGCTCTAGTCGGTTACCATCCTTATCATATCGAGCCGTACAGAACCTCCTCCAGTGGAAACCCTTTCTGCAGCGGGGACAGGGAACCTTAGGGGGATTGGAATCTGTTATAGAAGGGGAATTTAGTGGGCATTCGTCCTTCCAATGTCCTGCCTCTCCACATTTGAAGCAGATTCCTTCTGTTTTTACTGCTGCCACAAATGCCTGAGCTATGGATGTGACCTGGTGCGATGCAGTTCCTATTTCTCTGGTTGCCACAATCCACCTATCATGATGTTCTTCCCGGAGACCCTGGCAGGCTAGTCTAGACTCAGAAGTCATGCCTTCCCAAACAATGGTTTTAAGAAGAAGGTCTCTAGCTGTGGGATTGGAGATTTTTCTTTCTAAGCTCATTTTAGTTCTGAGGATAAAATCAGACAGGGATTCTCCAGGCTTCTGATGAAGGGAGAGTAGGGAGTGGGCAGGGTCTTGAGATCCTGAAGGTGGAGTAAGCCTATTCCAGGCTTGAATGGCACAGAGGCTGACCTGGTCATAGTAGCCTGCTGGCTGACTTGCCTGTTGTGCCCCAGTAGAGAAATCTTCCTGGCCAAAGAGTTCTTTAAAACCCCATGGAGTGTCATCTTCCCTTCCCTGGTTTTGCCTGACTTGTTGAAGACACTCATCACGATAATAAGCCTCCCATTCTAGAAACGTTGGACCAGGAAGAGCAGAACGGCAAATATCTCTCCAGTCTTGGGGGGTGTTTAAGTTGGCAATATGGCTCTGCAGGAGGGATTTTGTCCATGGTGCATGAATGCCATCTTCCTTCACTGCTTGCCTGAGTTCTTTTAGGTCTGAGGCCTGGAGTGGATACCAATTAAGTGGCTTAGCTCGGGTGGGATTGATATTAACTGGAAATGCTCGGGTAGTTTGAGTTTTGAGTTCTGCATCAGATTCCTGAGTAGTATGGGAGGCAGGGTTAGTTTTTATGTGAGAGTCCCTGAGATTGCAGAGTTGTTGAGTAGTTGATGGTTGTTTGCAAGGGACTATGGAATTTGGCAGGGCTTTATCTGCAGATTCTGGAGGTCTCTCATTTTTGTGTCTAGGAGAAGGGGGAGGGGATTTATCTCTCTTCGGTTGGGAAGTAAGAGGGGAGGCAGGGGAAAGCTCCTTTGGTATTTTAATGGAGCGTTGCCTTTGGATGGGGGAGGGAGGGACAGGAGGAGCACATGGTTTCGTTTCCTCCAAGGCATAAGGGGGAAGGGGTGGGTAGATTGATTTTATTTCTCTTATTAACTGGGTAATGGCTGTGAGGTCTGAAAAGGGGTGATTTTGGGGGCTCGTGTTTTTGGGTTCATTTAACTGAGGGGCCCCGGGAGCTGTGTTGTTGTTCTCAGTCTGTCCAATTTTAGTTGGTCCTATACATTGCTGAATTGCAGCTAAGATCAGCAAAAACTCACGAGGGGGTTTTTTATCTCTGTTTTTGATAAGGGAAGCTACTTTGCTCCATGAATCTGGACTGTAAATATTATCCTCTGCCATGCATGGTGCTATCTGAAGGACTTCCTCCCAAAACAAGGAGGCTTGCTTTTTGCCTATTCTTATCCCGTGGGTCTTTAGTAAAGAATATATTTGCCTGGCTTGGGGTGAACATTTATGTGAGGTGGAGTTTCCCATGATAGAAAAAGAGGAGAAACGCCTTGTCCAATGGGAACGTTCCCTTGGCCTATTGGCTTTGGGGGATTCCACAATGGTCCAAGAGCGCCAAGCCTTCCCGCAGATTTAAGAACTGGCAGCTGCCCTTATGGCTTTTAAATGGCTGCTGCGTCACCAGATTTCTTTTTGTTTTAGAGAGAGTCTAGATAGAGTCTGTGCCAACGCCCGTTGCGGGCTGTCGGGATTTAAGCAGAGGCCAGGGAAGCTTTGAACCAGCACCAGAGAGTGGCCCTGGCCAGGAGGTAGCAAAGGCTCCCTTGGCTTACTTAAATCCACGCGATGGCTTCCGACTGAAACACAGGAGGAAAAAAACAGATTTCTTGTTTCAAGAGTTCGGGGCTTACCTTTCCCGCGGTATCAGTAGCTGCGTGGTTGTGTGGCTTCCAAGTCCCCACGTTTGAGGCGCCAGATGTGGGGACCTGGTCCTGCGGATGTCCCACGGCGGTCTCCTGGCTGGTGGCAGGGCGTGAGTGGGGAGGGGGGGATTGCCTGCCCCGGCTGCTGGCGTCCACCGGCTAATCTTCTTCAGGTGTTGCCCTGCTACTCCGTGCTAAACTGGTCCAGGTTTGGGCCAGGCCGATAAGGAGCCAGTCTAGCTGACGGAAAGGCAGCCGGGCGCTCCAGGCAGGCTCCAGAGAGAGCCGGTGGTCACAAGCGGTACAGCTCTTTGTTTAGCCGGGGAATGCGGCTAGACAGCAGAAGAGCCAGCCTAGTGTTAGGCTCTGAAGTGTTACAGCTCTTAAGCCGGGAGTGCCGGCTAGGTAGGAGCCCAGTGGGCTCTAAAGGGTTGCAGCTCTCAAGCCGGGAAGTGCCGGCCAGGTAATAGAGAAGGGCTGTGGCGGCGGCGGCGGCGGCGGCAGTGGGTCAACGATGAAAGGAAGTTCACGGACGCCTGGATGGTTCTTGTGTGTGTTTTACTTGTCAATTAGGCTCAATATATACAGTTTGGGGTGGGTGAAGGTTTTAGCAACAGGTAACCTCATTGGCTTGGTCTAGGTTTTGGGGATGCCTCATATGCATGTGAGGAGAGCCTGGGGCACCATTCCTACGTGACCTGATGGTCGTAGACCTCAACCTCTCTGAGGGAGGGGCTGTGAAGCGGTAAAGGGCAGAAGCTGAGAGCACCAGGGGGCCAGGAACAGAGCCAAACAGCCTACCGTCCCTCAAAGGGTCACCGGGGTTTGAAACTCGTTCAACCAGACACCTGGTTGTCTCTCAGCTCAGTGCCCTACATGAGAGGACATAAGGACATCCAGAGAGATGAGAGAACAGAAAATCTTCCAGAGAGAGGAGTAAACAGAAGGGCATCCACAGAAATAATAGATCAGCAGATCATCCAGAGAGAGAAGGGAACAGAAGGGCATCCCGAGGGATGAGAGGACAGAAGCGCATTCAGAAAGATGAGAGAACAGGAGAGCATCCATAGAGAGAAAAGAACAGAGTGGCATCCAGAGAGATGAGAGGAATGAAGGGAATCTAGAGAGCTGAGAAGACAGAAGGACATGTAGAGAGAGGAGAAGGCAGAAGGGCATCCATAGAGAGGTAAAAATAGAAGGGCATCTAGAGAGAGGAGAAGAGAAAGGGCATCCAGAGAGATGAGATAACAGAAGAGCACCTGGAGAAAGGAAAGTTCAGAAGGGCATCAAGAAAAAGTGGAAAACAGAATGGTATCCAGAGAGAGGAGAGGACAGAAGAGCATCCAGAGGGAGAAAAGAACAGAAGGGCATCCAGAGAGATTAGAAGACAGAAGAGCATCCGGAAAAAGGAGAGAACAGAAGAGCATCAAGGGAGAGGAGCAGAAAGAAGGTCATGCAGTCAGCTGAGAGAACAGAAGAGCGTGCAAAGAGAGGAGAAGACAGAATGGCATCGAGTGAGAGGAGAGGACAGAACGGCATCCAGAAATAGGAGAGAAGAAAAGCACATCAAGAGAGAGAAGCAGGACGAAGGTCAATCTGATAGAGGAGAGAGCAAAAGGGCATCCAGAGAGAGGAGAAGACAGAAGGGCATTGAGAGAAAGGAGAGGACAGAAGGGCATCCAGACAGAGGAGAGAACAGCAAGCATTCAGAGAGAGGAGCAGAAAGAAGGTCATGCAGTCAGAGGAGAGAACAGAAGGGCATTCAAAGAGAGGAGAAGACAGAAGGTGAGTGAGAGGAGAGGACAGAACGGCATACAGAGAGAGAAGAAGACAGAAAAACATCCAGAAGAGGAGAGAATACAAGGGCATCTCAAGAGTGGAGGAAACAGAAGATCATTAAGAATGAGAAGAGAACAGAGGGGCATCCATAGAGGGGAGAAGACTGAGGGCATCCAGAGAGAGGAGAGAACAGAAGGGCATTCAGAAAGATGAGAGAACAGGAGAGCATTCATAGAGAGAAGAGAAGAGAAGGGCAAACAGATATGAGAGGGCAAAAGGGAATATAGAAAGAGGAGAGAATAGAAGGGCATCCAGAGAGAGAAGAGGACAGAAGGGCAAACAGATATAGGAGGGAACAGAAGGGCATCCAGAGAAAAGAGAGAACAGAAGGGCATCCAGAGAGAGGAGAGTAAAGAAGGGCATGCAGTGAGAGGAGAAAACAGAAGGGCATCCAGAGAGATGAGAGGAGAAAAGGGCACCCAGAGAGAGGAGAATACAGAAGGGCATCCAGAGAAAAGATTGGAAAGAAAGGCATCCGGAGAGAGTAGAGAACAGAAGTGTATCCAGAGAGAGGAGAAGACAGAAGGCATCAAGTGAGCGAGGAAATTACAGAAGGGCATCAAAAGAGAAAAGAAACGAAGGCATCCAGTGAGAGGAGAAGACAGAAGGGCATCCAGAGAGAGGAGAAGACAGAAAGACATAAAAAGAGAGGAGAGGACAGAAGTGCATCCAGAGAGTAGAGAGAACAGGAAGGAATGTAGAGAGAGGAGAAGACAGAACGTCATCCAGAGAGATGAGAAAACAGAAGAGAATCCAGAGAGAGGAGAGACACAGAGCACCCAGAGATATTAGAGAACAGGAGGTCTTTCAGAGATAGTAGAGAACAAAAGGGCATACAGAGAGATGAGCAAACAGATCATCCAGAGAGAGAAGGGAACAGAAGGACATCCAGAGGGAGGAGAGGACAGAAGAGAATCTAGGGAGAGAAGAGAACTGAAGGGCATCCGGAGAGATGAGGAGACAGAAGGGCATCCAGAGAGAGGAGAGGACAGAAGGGTATACAGAGAGAGAAAATAACAGAAGGGCATGCAGAGAGAGGAGAAAACAGAAGGGCATCCAGAAAGAGGAGAGAACAGTAGGTAATCCAGAAAGAGGAGACAAAAGAATGTCATCAAGAGTGACAAAAAGACAGAAGGCCATCCAGAGAGAGGAGAGGACAGAAGGGAATTCAAAGAGAAGAGAACAGAATGGAATCCAGAGAGAAGAGAAGACAGAAGGGCATCCAGAGAGTTCAGAGGACAGAAAAGCATGTAGAGAGAGGATAAGAAAGAAGGGCATCCATAGATAGGTGAAAACAAAAGGGCATCCAGAGAGAGGAGAAGACAGAAGGGCATCCAGAGAGATGACTGGACAGAAGAGCATCCGGTGAGTGGAGATTAGAAGGGCATCCAGAGAAAGGGGAAGACAGAAGGGCATGCGAAGAGAGGAGAAGACAGAAGAGCTTCCAGAGAGAAGAGAACAGATGGTCATCCATAGTGACGACAAGACAGAAGGGCATCCAGAGAGAGGAGAGAACAGAAGGGCTTCCAGAGAGAGGAGAGAACCGAAGGGCATCCAGAGAGAAAAGAAGACAGAAGGGCATCCAGAGAGAGAAGAGGAAAGAAGGGAATCCAGGAAGAGAAAATACAGAAGGGCATCCAGAGAAAGGAGAAGACTGAAGCGCATCCAGAGAGAGGAGAGGACAGAAGGGCCTACATAGGGAGGAGAGAACAGAAGGTCTTCCAGAGAGTGAAGAAAACAGAAAGGCATCAAGAGAGAGGAGAGGAGAGATGTGCATCTGTATAGAGGATAGAACAGAAGGGCATCCAGAGACAGGAGAGAAAAGAAGGGCATTAAGAGAGAGGAGAGAACAGAAGAGCATCCAGAGAGAGAAGAAGACAGAAGGGCATTCAGAGATAGGAGAGTACAGAAGAGCATCCAGAGAGCAGAGAAGACAGAAGGGCATCCAGAGAGAGGAGAAGACAGAAGGGCATCAAGAACGATGAGAGTACACCAGAGCTTCCATAGAGAGAAGAAAACAGATAAGCAACCAGAAAGATTAGAGGACAGAAGGGATTCCAGAGAGAGAAGAGGACAGAAGGGCATGCAGAGAGAGGAGAAAACAGAAGGGAATCCGGAAAGAGGAGGAACAGTAGGTAATCCAGAAAGAGGAGACAACAGAAGGTCATCCAGATTGACAAAAACACGGAAGGGCATCCAGAAAGAATAGAGAACAAAAACGCATCCTGAGATATGAGAGTACAGGAGAGCCTCCATAGAGAGAAGAGAACAGAAATACAGAGAGATATTAAAGGACAGAAAGGAATCCAGAGAGAGAAGAGGACAGAAGGGCATCCAGAGAGAGGAGAGAACACAAGGGCATCCAGAGAGAGGATAGGACACAAGGGCATCCAGAGAGGGGAGAATACAGAAAGTCATCCAGAAAGAGGAGAGAAGATAAGTGCATCCACAGAGAGGAGAAGACAGAAGGCATCCAGAGAGTGGAGATTACAAAAGGGCATACAGAGAGAGGTGAGGACAGAAGGGCATCCAGAGAGAGGAGAGGACACGAGAGCATCTAGAGAAATGAGAGAACAGAAGATCTTCCAGAGAGAGGAGAGAACAGAAGGGCATCCACAGAGATGAGGGAACAGAAGATCATCCATAGAGGAACGGAACAGAAGAGCATCAAGAGGGATGAGAGGACAGAATAGAGTCTAGAGAGAGGAGACAACAGAAGGTATCCAGAGAGATGATGAGACAGAAGAGCATCCAGAGAGAGGAGAGGACAGAAGGGCATCCAGGGAGCAGAGAAGACAGAAGGGCATCAAGAGAGAGTAGAGAATAGAACAGTATCCAGAGAGCAGAGAAGACAGAAGGGCATCCAGAGAAAGGAGAAGAAAGAAGGACATCCAGTGAGAGGAGAGAACAGAAAGGCATCAAAAGAGAGGAGAGGACAGAAGGGCATCCAGACAGAGGAGAGAACAGAAAGGCATATAGAGAGAGGAGAGAACAGAAAGGCATGTAGAGAGAGAGAGGAGAGGATAGACGGGCATCCACAGATTGGGAAGAACAGAAGAGCGTCAAGAGAGAGGAGACAACATAAGGGAATCCAAAGATTTAAAGTGGGAAGGACTTTGCTGTGTTTGATAGTTGAGAGGACATCCATGTTGTGGACAGTTGGGAGGATGTCCCTGTGTTGGAGAGTTGAGAGGATTTCCCTGTGGTGGACAGTGTGGATGACAGCCTTGTGTACAGTAAGGACAATGCTCCTGTGGTGCAGAAGAGAATGTCTCTTTGATGGACAGTGAAAAGGATGTCCTTGTAGTGGGGAATGCAGAAGACATCTCTGGGTTGGACAGTGGTAAGAACATCCCTGTTGTGCACAGGAGGATGTCCCTGTGGTGTAAATTGGGAAGGACATCCCTGTGGTGGACAGTGAAGAGGTCTTCCCTTCGGTGGACAGTTGAAATGACGTCCTTGTAGTCGACAGTGGGAAGGACGTCCCTTTGGAGGACAGTGGAGAGGACATCATTGTGGTGGACAGACAGAAGGATGTCCCTGTGGTGGACAGATGGGAGGACCTGCCTGGGGTGGACAGTGGGTAGGATGTCCCTGTGGTTTACAGTGCAGAGTATATTCGTGTGGTGGATGGCGGTGAGGACTTCCCTGTAGTGCATATTGTTGAGGACAACCATGTTGTGGACGGTGGTAAGAATGTCCTTGTAGGACACAGGAGGATATCCCTGTGGTGGACAGTGGGAAGGGCATCTGTTTGGTGGACTGTGGAAAAAAGTCCCTATGGTTGACAGTTGGGAGGACCTAACTGTGGTGGACAGTGGGGAGGACACATCTTTTGTGGACAGTGGGAAGGATGTCCCTGTGGTGGATTGTGGAAAGGACATCTCTTTGATGGACAGTAGAGAGGACCTCCCTGTGGTGGACATTGGGAAGGAGGTTCTTGTTGTGGACAGTGGGGAGAATATTTCTGTGGTGGACCGTTGAAATGACGTCTCTGTGGTGGACCGTGGAGAGGACCTCTTTGTTGTAGACAGTGGGTAGTACGTCCCTGTGGTAGACAGTGTGTAGTATGGTCCTGTGGTGGACACTGGGGAGGACGTCCCTGTTTTCGATATTGGGAAAGACCTCCTAGTGGTGAACAGTGGAAAGAACATCCCTTTTGTGGACAGGGGGAAGACATCCCTGTGGTGGACACTGAAGAGGACTTTCCTGTGTTGGACATTTGGGATGACATCCCTGTGATGAATAGTGGGAAAAACGTTTCTTTGGTGGATAGTGGGGAAGATGTCCCTGTCATAGGGTGTGCCGAGGATAACTCTGGGTGGTGGGTGTTGCTGACATCCCTGGTGTGCAAAGGAAGATATCCCTGTGGTGCACAGTGGTGAGGATATCCCTGTTGTGCACAGGAAAATGTCTCTGTTGTGCAACGTGGGTAAGATGTCTCAGTGGTGAACGGTGAAAAGGATGTCACTGTGGTGGACAATTTGGAGGATGTCCCTGTGGTGGACAGTTGGAAGGACGTCCCTTTGGTGGACAACAATGAGGAATTCTCTATGGTGGACTGTATGAAGTACGTCCTTGTTGTGGTCAGTGGGGAGGATGTCCCTGTGATGGACAGTGGGGAGGGTGTCTCTCTGGTGGACAGTTGAAAGATGTACCTTTGGTGGACAGTAGGAAGAACGTCACTTTGGTGGACAGTGGGAAGGACACCCCTGTGGTAGTCAGTGGGTAGGATGTCCCTGTGGAGGACAGTGGGTAGAACATCTCTGTGGTGTACAGTGTGAAGGACATCACTTTTGTGGACAGTGGGGAGTATATTTCTGTGGTGGACAGTTGATTTGATGTCCCTGTGGTGGAGAGTGGAGAGGACCTACCTGTGGTGGAGATTTGAGAGGACCTCCCTGTGGTAGACATGGGTAGGACATCCCTGTTGTGGATGGTGGCTAGTACGTTCCTGTATTGGACACTGTGTATCAGCAGCTGCCGCGGCTGATACACAGCACTTGCCCCCTTCCCGCCCGACTTGCTTTGTCTCTGCCCCTGCCCTTCCAGCTGCAGCAGGCGCTTCTGAAACAGAGCCTTTGGATTCTGGCACTACAGCTGTTCCCACGCTAATGCCAGTTCCCTCAGTCTCCACATCACTTCCTACGTCTGCGGTTTTGACTTTCCCTGCTACCCTGCCTGTTTCTCTCTCTTACATGAAGACCTGCCTTTCTTCTCAGGTCCATGAATTGGTAGACATCCTCCACCTTCAGGAGTAAATTTCACAGCTCTCAGCCCTTTGTTCCTCCTCCCCTGTGGAGGACTCTCAATGTTTGGTTTTCCCTGTCACTCACTCTCAGGGTATCCCTCCTCAGACACCTGCGGCTCCTGATTCTAGCTCCTCACAGACTTCACAACTCCCTCCCCCTTCCTGGTATAGTGCTCAACGTTCACACAGCCACATGCCTGCCGCTCCTTCTTCCTCCTCATGCCCCATGCCCCCTTCCTCTTCATGGTCCTCTCATAAACCTTCCCAGCCTTCTTGCCCCCAATTGGGGACAGAGGCCGCCTTCTGGAGATGAGGATGAGACAGAGCCAGAAGGTGGAAGCAGGGATGAGGGCAGAGCCGTGACAGAAAATGAAAAGGTGTGCCCTATGGAGAATCCTACAATCTTTAAAAAACTCTGCTTTAAACAGTTAGAAAAATTAAATTCGTCTGTTAGGAATTATGGACCCAATGCTCCCTTCACTCTTTCCCTTCTTGAAAGCCTTGGGGCAGGTGGATATTTAACACCCAATGAGTGGTTGACAGTTGCCCAGGCCATATTAACTCGGGGACAATTTCTCTCCTGACAGACTGATTGGGCAGATTGTTGCAGTTCTCAGGCACAAGTCAATCTCTCAAGTTCATGCTCACCCTCCAATAAATGGACACTTGATAAACTCCTAGGTTGAGGGAAATATGCCTCTAACCAAATACAGCAAAAAATTTTCTCTGGGTCTCTTGGCTCAGTCATCCTCAGCAGCTATGAGTGCCTGGAGAGCCATTCCCATGAAAGGCTCTGTCCTTTCCCCCTTGACAAAGATCATTCAGGGCAATCAAGAAGAATTTTGAGAATTTGTTGCCCACATCCTGGAGGCAGCTGAGAGATCCTTGGGACCTGGTCAGGGAGACAATAAACTTCTTCAGCAGCTTGCTTATGAAAATGCTAACTCTGCCTGTAGGGCTGCCCTTCGAGGGAAATATAAAAATAAAGATTTGGATGAGATGATTCACATCTGCAAGGATGTAGATCCCTTTGCCCATAAGGTCTCACAATCCATCAATCTGGCTGTGGAAGTGGCCACTACAGCTACTAGTGGTGGGGCAAACATATCCACCTGTTTTAGATGTTGTCACCTGGGCCATTTTGCTAAACAGTGCCCTCAGGGTAAACCCATGGCTCAGCCCCAACCTCAATGGAAGGGAGAGCATTCACTTCCAATGACCCCTTGCCCTTGCTGCAGGCTAGGCAAATATTGCACTACTGCCTGACTTTACAAAACTGATATTTTGGCCAACCCCTCCATCCCCTTCAGGGAAACAGGATGTGGAGCCAGACCCAGACCCCTTAGCCAGTCTCCATCCTTCCAGCCTCGGGAAACAGCCAGGCAGGGCCACATCAAACCTTCCATCAACAGATCCCAAACCAGCCACAGCTCTCTGTAGGGCTACCCCAGGGAGTGCAGGACTGGACCTCTGTGTCTCCTCCAATACAATATTAGAAGCTGGAGGAGGATTTCAGATGATCCCTAATGGTATCTTTGGGCCTCTCCCACCCCAGACTTATTATCTTATCTTGGGCAGAGCATCTGCCACACTCCAAGACATTACCATTTTCCCTTCAATCTTTGATAATGATTACTCTGGAGAAATTAAAGTATTGGCCACTAGTTCTAGAGGGCCCCTTCACATTCGCCAGGGACAGTGCCTTGCACAGGCCTTTCCCCTTCCAGTAGACACCTCCATACCTTCATTGGGCCCATCCCGGGGTGCTTCCACACCTGAGTTTTCTGATGTCTATTGGGTCTAAACACTCTCACAAGAGTGCCCACAATTAAAACTGAAACTTAATGGCAAAAACTTTGAGGGCATACTTGACTCAGGAGCGGACTCCAGAGTTATTTCACAGGCCTCTTGGCCCTCCTCTTGGCCCTGTCAACCTTCTTTAACTCACCTTCAAGGCATTGGCCAGTCCACCAACACCCTTCAAAGCTCCCAGTTGCTCACTTGGGAGGATCCTGAGGGTAGTACTGGACATGTTAGACCATTCATTGTACCTGGCCTCCCTATAAACTTATGGGGTCGAGATATATTGAGTCAAATGGGAGTTCTTATGGTTAGCCCCTCTGCAGTTGTTACCCACCAGATGCTGGACCAGGGGTTCATCCCTGGACAAGGCTTGGGCAGATGCAACCAAGGGAACCCCACCCCTATTGCTGTTACATCAAAGACCTCACGCTAAGGACTAGGTTATAATTCAAATTTTTCTTAAGGACCATTGCTCCCCCTGCATGCAAGACAGATAAGATCACCTGGAAGTCAGATTCCCCTGTCTGGGTCGACCAATGGTTCCTCCCTCAACATAAACTTTTAGTGGCCATGCAGTTGGTGCAGGAACAATTAGATGCTGGCCACATTGAACCCTCCATCTCCCCTTGGAATACACCCATTTTGTGATACAAAAGAAAGGGGGCAGATGGAGACTGCTCCAGGACCTCAGAGAAATTAATAAGACTATGGTCTTAATGGGAGCCCTCCAGCCTGGCCTCTTTTCCCCCGTGGCAATACCTAAGAGTTACAATAAGATGGTTATTGATTTGAAAGATTGTTTTTTCTGCATCCCCTTAAACCCAGAGAATTGTAAACATTTTGCCTCTAGCCTTCCTGTTGTTAATTGCATTGGGACATCTCCATGAATTCAGTGGAGGGTCCTGCCTCAACGCAGAACCAATAGTCCCCCCCCAAAAAAAGTTTTTGGCCCAGGCCATTTACCCTTTTCTCCTTAAATACCCTGAGTTATATATTGTTCATTATATGGATGACTTTATTCTGGCTAGCCCTGACAAGACCACCTTGCCCAGGGTGGGCCAGGAGTTGGTAACTGCCCTCCAAGGCCTCGGGCTGCAGATTGTCCCCGAGAAGTTCCAGCTACAGCACCCACATTTATTCTTGGGTTTTGAGCTTCACCCCTCTAAGGTTCTCTCTCAAAAAATTGAACTTAGAAAAGATTTCTTACAAACACTTAATGAATTTCAACGTCTCTTGGGAGACATAAATTGGTTGTGCCCCTATCTAAAATTAACAACTGGAGAACTTAAGCCTCTATTTGATATTCTTCGAGGAGATTCTGACCCCTCCTACCCCCCTGCCTTAACCCCTGAGGCCACCTCCGCCCTTAAGCTCGTGGAGGAAGCCATTCAACAACAGACTGTTACCCATTATTCTCCAACCTCCCCCTTATGGCTATTGGTTCTTCCCACCATGTTTGCCCCCATGGGATTGTTGTAACAGACTAAACCTTTGTATTGGCTTCATTTGCCCACCACCCCTCCTAAAGTGCTACCTCTTTATCCTGCCTTGGTGGCACAGATCATAAGGATGGGAAGAGAGACCTACCTGAAGCTCTTTGATAGAGACCCTGAACTTGTCAGCATTCCCTATGATGCCGCTCAAGTTCGGTGGCTACTTCAGACCTCAGATGAATGGGCTATTAACTGTATTTCATTTCAGGGAAAGATAGATAACCACTCTCCCTCTTACAAACTTATCCAGTTCCTTGAACACCAAGCTGTGGTCTTCCCTAAAGTGACTAAGAACATTCCCATTCCTCAAGCACCACTGATTTTTACAGATGGATCCTTCTCTGGGGTTGCAGCCTTTAATATACGTGGACAGGTCTCGAAGTTTCAGACCAAATTTTCCTCAGCACAGTTGGGAGACTTGGTTGCTGTTATTCAAGTCTTTAAGACTTTCCCAGATTGTGCCTTTAATCTTTTTACTGACAGTGCACATGTGGCTCAATCAGTGCCTCTGTTAGAGACTGTTCCCTTTACAAGGCCATCTACCAATGCTTCCTTCTTCTTTTCTGAGCTTCAGGAGATAATTTTAGCTAGATCCCATCCATTCTTTGTGGGTCACATACGCACCCACTCTGGTCTTCCTGGACCTCTAAGCGAGGGAAATGACCTCGTTGATAGGGCCACCCGAGGGTCTCCATTTACCTTGGCGACCTTGGCCCTGCCTTCTGATCCTGTACAACAGGCACAAAAGGCCCACCAATTACATCATTTAAATGCCCAGACCCTCCAACAGATGTTCTCTATTACCAGAGAACAGGCACACAAGATAGTGTGTCAGTGCCTGGGATGTCTCACCCTCCTACCTGAGTTACATTTGGGAGTGAACCCTCATGGCCTCACCCCAGGAGAGATATGGCAAATGGATGTTACTCATTTTGCCCCTTTTGGTAAGCTTAAATATATACATGTTTCTATTGATACCTTCAGTGGTTTTCTTTGCGGCTCACTACAATCTGGTGAGGCTACCAAAAATGTTATTAGTCATGTGATTTTTTTGCCTTGCCTTTATGCCCATACCTAAGATACTTATGACTGATAACGTCCCTCTATATACCAGTGCCTCCTTCAAACAGCTCTGTGCCTATCTTAATATTAAACATGTTACTGGTATTCCATATAAACCCCAAGGACTGGGCATTTTAGAAATGGCACATCAGACCTTAAAGAACATGCTCTTAAAATTACAACATTCAAGGGGCATTTTATACCCCCAAAAGAGGAATCATAAAATCTTGTTAAATCATGCACTATTTGTTTTCAATTTTTTGACCCTTGATGAAAAAGGAAAGTCTGAAGCAGACAGATTCTGGCACCCTACTACAGCAGACACTTATGCCAAAGTCATGTGGAAAGATCCATTGACATATAAGTGGAATGGTCCTTATATAGTCCTTATCTGGGGAAAAGGACACATGTGTATATATGATTCCAAGGAACAAAACGCCAGATGGCTATCAGAAAGACTGGTGAAGTTGGCTAACTCTACCCCAGGGATACCCCCTGAGAATGGTTCTTAACTGTGCTTACTTTCAGAAAAATGCATCCAGTTGCCTTGCTCCTTCTGCTCCTCCTGCTCACACTTCAGATTTATCCAAATGTGAGTATCAAACCCCAGCATTCCCCATACCAGATTTATAATTTTACTTGGGTCATAATAAACTAAGAAGGAGACATTGTTAATTCCAGCTCTTCACTTGGCACCCAGCCTTCATGGTCCTTTCTGGAGATGGATCTTTGTGCTCTTGCCCTAGGAGCCAGTGTAGACTGGGGAACCCCCTCCCATTACTGTCCCCAAAGTCGGCTGGTTGATGCACCTAACCCCAATTATGATGGCCAACTTATAGGATGTAATTCCTATGATAGGATAGTCTCCTTGGCTAATGATCCATCTGGCCTCTATGTATGCCCTGGGCCCACCAACCGTGGTCACTCTCAAAATTATAAATGTGGCTATAGCTCTGATTCTTATTGTGCATCTTGAGGCTGTGAAACCACAGGAGATGCATATTGGATACCCCACTCCTCCTGGGATTATATAACCTTAAGGAGAAAGTTTCTACCTAAATATTTACAGGATAAACTAGGAATTAAGACCACCCAACCATTTAGATCCTGGTGTGAATTCAAATGGCGTGTCCCTCTTCTTATATCCTTTGTGGATGTAGGGAGGAGTAAAGACTAGACAGGCCAAGGATATGAATGGGGCCTATGTCTAAGAGAGTGCTCGACCTTTAAACTTACCTGCTCGGACCCAAGACTCATCTTTAGAATTAAGCTCCTTAAGAGTATCCCTAATAAAAATTTTGCTGCTGTGGGCCCTAATCTTGCCATACAGCACCCTCGGCCACCAGCCAAGCCTGTCCCCAGGCCTGGAATTACTGCTCCAGCCATTTTGCCTCTCCCAACCTCCCCCCAGGTTACCTCATTTCAGCTCACTATACCTTCGGGCCCTCCTAGCTCTGCAGACCTTATTATTTCTCTGGCAAATGCCTCCCTTGAAGCAAGTCATAATACCAGTGAATATCAATATCAAGAATATTGGATTTGTTATTTGCCTACTCCCCCTTTTTATGAGGGAATAGCTGTTTTTTACCCCTCCATCCTTTTCTGATAATAGCAATTTGTTATTATGGGCTACTTCACCTGAGGGAGGTCTCACTATTAGTTCCATCTTGGGCATAGGCCTCTGCCTTTTGGGGCCCTCTATGCTTCCCCCCCAAGATATGGTCCCTATTTGTAATCAGACATTGATTTTAAATAATACCTTTTTAATATACCATAGCATCCAATGGTACCCATTTTGCCTGTGCCACTGGATTGACATTATATATTTCCAATTTTGATTTTTAAAGACCAGAGATTATTGTGTAGTTGTTACCATTCTCCCTCATTTTTTATTAACAATTCAGAGTCTTTTCTTAATGTTCTGGATCAAGGTCTTTCCCTTAGGATCAAATGAGAGCCTCTGACAGCCCTTACATTATCTGTCATATTAGGAATCAGCGCTATTGGCGCAGTTATTGGTATTGCTTCTCTAGTCACCTCCAATAATCATTATGTCCATCTTCAGTCTCTAATTGATAACGATTTAAATAATTTGAGAGAAGGGATCCAAGACCTTAAGGACTCTGTGGCTTCTCTTTCTGAGGTGGTGTTACAGAACAGGAGAGGACGTGACCTTGTCTTCTTTTAGGAAGAAGGTCTCTGCGTAGCCCTCAGAGAAGAATGTTGCTTTTACTCTGATAAGACAGGCCTTGTCCAAAATAGCCTGGACAAAGTCAAAAAGAGTTTAGAGGAAAGAAAAAGAGCCAGAGAACAAGTGTCATGGTATCAAAATTGGTTCTTTACTTCACTGTGGCTTACTACCCTATTGCCAAGTTTACTAGGACCCTTTGTTGGTATTTTATTGCTTCTGTCTTTTGGCCCTTGGGCTCTTAACTGTCTCACAAGATTTGTTAATAACCAGATTGGTGCTGCCATCAAGAAGCCAGTTGAAGTTCATTACCATCAACTGAAGACTGAAGGAAATTCATAAGTGATTCTGCCAGAGAAAGGCACTGGTGCCAGCCACCATGCCTTCCCCTATGGCTGATCCCTAGATTTCCACACTCTCAAGAAAGGTTCCTGCATGCCTGGCTCTGACCTTGTTTCTCTCACTAGGGAGTCTGGCCCCTTGATACCCTGACAAAAATTGGCTTTTTCCTAAACTAAGGCCTGCCTTTGATGTGGCCCTCTAATATCCAGGAGTCTTCCATTATGACAATATTACACCCCAAATAACAAATGGCTGATAACCTAGGCATTCAAACAGGGATGTGTGAGAGAGAACAGAAGGGCATCTAGAGAGAAGAGAAGACAGAAGTATATCTACAGTGAGGAGAAAATTGTCGGGCATCCAGAGAGAGGAGAAGACAGAAGGGAATTGAGAGAGAGGAGAGAACAGAAGGGATTCCAGAGAGAGTAGAGTGCAGAAGGGCATCCAGCAAGAGGAGAAGACAGAAGGGCATCCTGAGATAGGAGAGAACAGAAGGGCATCCAAAAAGAGGAGAGAACAGAAGGGCATCCGGAGAGAGGGGAAGACAGAAGGGCATCCTGAGATAGGAGAGAACAGAAGGGCATCCGGAGAGGGGAAGACAGAAGGGCATCCGGAGATAGGAGAGAACAGAAGGGCATCCAAAAAAGAGGAGAAGACAGAAGGACATCAAGAGAGAGGAGAAGACAGAAGGGTATCCAGAGAGAGGAGAGAATACAAGAGCATCCAGAGAGAGGAGAGAGCAGAAGGGCATACTGAGAGAGGAGAAGACAGTAGGGCATCCAGAGGGAGGAGAGAACAGAAGGGCATCCAGAGAGAGAAGAAGACAGAAACACATCTACAGGGAGGAGAGAACAGTAGGGCATTGAGAGAGAGGAGAGAGCAGAAGGGCATCCATAGAGAGGAGAAGACAGAAGGGAATCTAGAGAGAGGAGAGAACAGAAGGGCATCCAGAGAGAGGAGAGAGCAGAAGGGCATCCCGAAAGAGGAGAGAACAGAAGGGCAACAAGAAAGAAGAGAAGACAGAAGGGAATCCAGAGAGAGGAGAGAAGAGAAGGGCATCATGAGAGATGAGAAGACAGTAGGGAATCCGGAGAGAGGAGAGAACAGAAGGGCATCCAGAGAGAGGAGAGAGCAGAAGGGCATCCAGAAAGAGTATAAGACAGAACGGCATCCAGAGAGAGGAGAGAACAGAAGACCATCCAGAGAGAAGAGAGACCAGAAGGACACCCAGAGATAGGAGAAGACAGAAGGGAAGCCGAACAGATGAGAAAACACTAGGACATATGAAGTGAGGAGAAGGCAGAAGGCCTTCCAGAGAGAGGAGAGGACAGAAGGGCATCCAGAGGGAGGAGAAGACAGAAGAAAGTCCAGAGAGAGGAGAGGGAAGAAGGGAATCCCAAGAGAAAAGAGAACAAAGGGGATTCAGAGAGAGGAGAAGACAGAAGGGCATCCATAGAGAGGAGAGGACAGAAGGGCAATCAGAGAGTGGAGAAGACAGAAGAGCATCCGTAGAGAGGAGTAAAAGTAGGGCATCCAGAGAGAGGAGAGGACAGAAGGGCATCCAGAGAAAGGAGAGCACAGAAGGGCATCAAGAGAGACGTGAGAACACAGAGTAATCCAGAGAGAATAGAGGACAGATGGGCATCTAGAGAGAGGATAGAAGAGAAGGGCATCCAGAGAGAAGAGAAGACAGAAACATATCCACAGGGAGGGGAGAACAGAAGGGAATCCAGTGTTCAGAAAGAACAGAAGTGCATACATGGAGAGTAGAGAATAGAACGGTGTCCAGAGAGCAGAGAATACAGAAGAACATCCAGAGATAGGAGAGAACATAAGGGCATCCAGAGAGAATAGAGGACAGAAGGGTATGTAGAGAGAGCAGAGAAAAGAATAGTATTCAGGAAGAGGAGAAGGCAGAAGGGCATTGGGAAATAGGAGAAGACAGAAGGGCATCCCGAGAGAGGAGAGGACAGAATGGCCTCTAGAGAGAAGAGAGAAAAGAAGGGTATCCAGAGAGAGGAGACTGAAGAAGGGCATCTAGAGAGAGGAGACTGAAGAAGAACATCCAGAGAGAGTAGAGCAGAGAAAAGCATCGAGAGAGGAGAAGGCAGAAACACATCCATAAAGAGGGGAGAACAGAAGGGCATCCAGAGAGCAGAGAAGACGGAAGGGCATCCAGAGAGGGTAGAGGACAGAAGGGCTTCCAGAGAGAGGAGAGCACAGAAGGGTATCCAGAGAGATGAGAGGACAGAGAGGCATTCAGAGAGAACAGAGGACAGAAGGGCATTTAGGGAGAGGATAGAAGAGAAGGGCATCCAGCCAGAGGAGAAGACAAAAAGGGAATCCAGAGAGAGGAGAGAACAGAAGGACATCCAGAGAGTGGAGTTAACAAAAGGGCATTGGGAGAGAGGAGAAGACAGAATGTCATCCAGTGAGAGTAGATGACAGAAGGGCATCCAGAGAGAGGAAAAGACAGAAGGGCCATAGGTAGAGAGGAGAAGACAGAAGGTCAACCATGGAGAGGAGAGGACAGAAGGGCATACAGAGAGAGAAGAGAACAGAAGGGCAACCAGAGAGAGGAGAGGACAGAATGGCCTCTAGAGAGAAGAGAGAAAAGAAGGGTATCTACAGAAACACATCTACAGAAAGGGGAGAACTTAAGGGCATCCAGAGGGAGGAGAAGACAGAAGTGCATCCAGGGAGAGTAGAGAATAGAACGGTATCCAGAGAGAGGAGAAGACAGAAGAACATCCAGAGAAAGAAGAGAACATAAGGGCATCCAGAGAGAATAGAGGACAGAAGGGCATGTAGAGAGAGTAGAGAACAGAAAGGTATCCAGAAAGAGGAGAAGACAGAAGGGCATCCAGATAGGGAAGAGGTCAGAAGGGCATCCACAGAAAAGAGTAAAAAAGGCTTACAGAGAGAGGAGAAGACAGAAGGGCATCTAGATGGAGGAGAAAACAGAAGAGCATTTAGAGAGAAGTGGGAACAGAAGGGCATCCAGAGAAGGGGAAGACAGAGTGAATGAAGAGAGAGAAGATAACAGAAGGGCATTTGGAGTGAGGAGAAGACAGAACAGCATCAAGTGAGAGGAGAGGATACAACGGCATCCAGAGAGAGGAGAAAACAGAAGGGCATCCAGAGAAAGGAGTGTGCAGAAGGGCATCCATTTAGAGGAGAAGACAGAAGCGCATCCGGAGAGAGGAGAAAACAGAAGGGCATCCATAAAGAGGAGAGAACAGAAGGGCATCAAGAGAGAGGAGTAGACCGAAGTGAATCCAGAGAGAGGATAGAACAGAAGGGCATCCAGAGAGAGGAGAGGGCAGAAGGGCATCCTGAAAGAGGTTAAAACAGTAGGGCATCCAGAGAGCGGAGAAGAGAGAAGAACATCCAGAGAGAGGAGAGAACATAAGGGCACCTATAGAGAATAGAGAAGAGAAAGGCATGTAGAGAGGGCAGAGAACAGAAGGGTATCCATAAAGAAGAGAAAACAGAAGGGGATCAGGAGTTAGGAGCAGACAGAAGGGCATCCAAAGAGAGGATAGGACAGAATGGCCTCTAGAGAGAAGAGAGAAAAGAAGGGCATCAAGCAAGAGGAGAAGACAGAAGGGCATCTGGAGAGAGGAGAGAACAGAAGGGCATCCAGAAAGCAGAGAGAACAGAAGTGCATCAAGAGAGATGAAAAGACAGAAGGGAATCCAGAGAGAGGTGAGTTGAGAAGGGCATCCAGAGAAAGGAGAGAGCAGAAGGGCGTCCAGATAGAGGAGAGGACAGAAGGGCATCCAGAGAGAGAGTGAAGACACAAGGGCATCCAGAGAGAGGAGAGGACAGAAGGGATCCAGAGAGAGGTGAGAACAGAAAGCCATCCAGTGAGAGGAGAAGACAGAAGGTCATCCATGGAGAGGAGAGCTCAGAAGGGCATCAAGAAAGAGGAGAAGACAGAAGGGAAGCCAAAGAGATAAGAAAACAGAAGGGAATAGGAAGAGAGAAAAAGATAGAAGGGCGTCCAGAGAGAGGAGAGGACAGAAGGGCATCCAGAGGGAGGAGAAGACAGAAAGGCATCCAGAGAGAGGAGAGGGAAAAAGGGAATCCCGAGAGAGGAGAGAACAAAGGATATTCAAAAAGAAGAGAAGACTGAAGGGCATCAATAGAGAGGAGAGGACAGAAGGGCATTCAGAGAGAGGAGAAGACATAACGGCATAAAGAGAGAGGGGAGAACAGAAGGGCATCTAGAGAGAGGAGAGAGAAGAAGGGCATCAGGAAAGAGGAGAAGACAGAAGGGCATCCAGAGAGAGGAGAGAACAGAAGGGCATCCAGAGAGAGGATAGAGCAGAAGGGCACCCAGAGAGTGGAGAAGACAGAAGGGGATCAGGAGTTAGGAGCAGACAGAAGGGCATCCAGAGAGAGGAGAGGACAGAATGGCCTCCAGAGAGAAGACAGAAAAGAAGGGCATCCAGAGAGAGGAGAGGGCAGAAGGGCATCCACAGAAAAGAGTAAAGAAGGCCATACAGAGAGAGAAGACAGAAGGGCATGTAGATAGAGGAGAGAACAGAAGGGCATCTAGAGAGAGGAGAGAACAGAAGGGAATCCAGAGAAAGGAAAACACAGGAAGGCTTCCAGAGAGAGGGGAGAACAGAAGGGAATCCAGAGAAAGGAAAACACAGGAAGGCTTCCAGAGAGAGGGGAGAACAGAAGGGGATCCAGAGAGAGGAGAGTAAAGAAGGGCATACAGAGAGAGGAGAGAACAGAAGGCCATCCAGGGAGAGAAGTGAACAGAAGGCCATCCAGAGAGAGGAGAAGACACAAGGGCATCCAGAGAGGAGAGGAAAAAAGGAGTCTGGAGAGAGGAGAGAACAGAAGGTCATCCAGAGAGAGGAGAAGACAGAAGGGTATCCAAAGAGGGAAAAGAACAGAAGGGCATATAGAGAGAAGATCACAGTAGAGAATCCAGAAAGAGCAGAAGACAGAAGGGCACACTGGAGATGAGAGAATAGAAGGGCATCCAGCGGGAGGAGAACGAAGAAGGGCATCATGGGAGAGCAGAGTACAGAAGGGCATCCCGAGAGAGTTGAGAACAGAATGGCATCCAGATAGAAGAGAGAACAGAAGAGAATCCAGAAAGACCAGAGAAGAGAAGGGCATCCAGAGACAGCAGAAGACTAAAGGACATTAAGAGAAAGAAGTGGATAGAACGGCATATAGAGAGAGGAGAAGACAGAAGGGTATCCAGGATTAGGAGAGAATTGAAGGGCATCCAGAAAGAGGGGAAAACAGAAGGGCTTCCAGAGAGAGGAGAGAACAGAAGAGCATCCGGAAAGAGGGGAAGGGAGAAGGCATCCAGATGGAGAAGAGGACAGACGGGCATCCAGAGAGAGGAGAGGACAGAAGGGTATCCAGGAAGAAAAGAGAACAGAAAGGCATCCAGAGAGAGGAGAGGACAGAAGGGCATCTAGAGAAAGCAGAGAAAAGAAGGGCATCCAGAAAGTGGAGAAGATAGAAGGGCATCCAGAGATAGGACGTACAGAAGGGCATCCACAGAAAAGAGAACAGAAAACCATCCAGTGGGAGGAGAAGAAAGAAGGGCATCTGGGTAGAGGAGAGAACAGAAGTGAATCCAGAGAGAGTTGAAGATAGAAGGACATTCAGAGAGAGTAGAAAGCAGAAGGGCATCCAGAGAGAAGAGAAGACAGAAGCGCATACAGGGAGAGGAGAGGACAGAAGGGCATCCAGAGAGAGGAGAAGACAGAGGGCATTCAGAGAGGAGAGAGCAGAAGGGCATCCCGAGAAAGGAGAAGACAGAAGGGAATGCAAAGAGAGGAGAAAAAAGAAGGGCATCCAGAGAGAGGAGAAGACAGAAGGGCATACAGAGTGAGGAAAGGACAGGTGGGCATACAGAGAGAGGAGAGAACAAAAGGGAATCCAGAGAGAGGAGAAAACAGAAGGGCATCCATGGAGAGGAGTGGTCAGAAGGGCATCCGGAGAGAGGAGAGTACAGAAGTGCATCCAGAAAGAGGAGAGAACAGAAGGGCATCAAGAGAAGGAGAAGACAGTAGCATATCTAAAGAGAGGAGAGAACAGAAGTGCATGCGAATAGATGAGAAGTCAGAAGGGCATCAAGAAAGAGGAGAGGACAAAAGGGCATCTGGAAATAGAAGAGTACATAAGGGCATCCAGGGAGAGGAGAGAACAGATGGGCATCCAGAGAGAGTAGAGCACAGTAGGGCATCCAGAGAGTTGAGAGAATAGAAGGGCATCCAGAGAGAGGAGAGGACAGAAGGGCATCCAGAGAAATGAGAGAACAGAAGTGAATCCAGAGAGAGGGGAAGACAAAAGGGCATTCAGAGAGAGGAGAGAGCAGAACAGCATCCAGAGAGAGGAGAAGACAGAAGCACAAACAGGGAGAGGTGAGGACAGATTAGCATTCAGAGAGAGGAGAGAGCAAAAGGGCATTCAGAGAGAGGAGAAGACAGAAGGGAATCCAAAGAAAGGAGAGAACAGAAGGACATTCAGAGAGAGAAGAAGAAAGAGGGGCATTCAGAGAGAAAAGAGAACAGATGGGCATCCAGAGACTGGAGAAGACAGAAGAGCATCAAGAAAAAGAGGACAGAATGTCATACTGATAGAGGAGAGAACAGAAGGGCATTCCAAGAGAGGAGAAACAGAAGGGCATCCATAGAGAGGAGAGGACAGAAGGGCATCCGGAGAGGGGAAAGAACAGAAGGGCATATAGAGAGAAGAGAACAGTAGAGAATCCAGAGAGAGCATAAGACAGAAGGGCATACTGGTGATGAGAGAATAGAAGGGCATCCAGCGGGAGAAGAATGCAGAAGGGCATCCAGAGAGAGGAGAGGACAGAAGGGCATCCGGAGAGAGGAGAGTCAGATGGACATCCAGAGAGAGAAGACATAAAGGCATCCAGAGAGATTAAAGAAGGTCATCCAGTAGAGGAGAATACAGAAAGGCATCCAGAGAGAGGAGAGAATAGAAGAGCAACGGACGAGAGGAGAAAACAGAAGGACATCAAAAAAGAGGAGAGGACAGAAGAGCATCCATAGAAAAGAGAAGACAGAAGGGTATCCAGAGAGAAGATAGGACAAAAGGGCATCCAGTGAGATAAGAGAACAGATCATCCAGAGAGAGAAGAGAACAAAAGGGCATCCAGAGAGAGGGGAAGACAGAAGGGCATCCAAGAGAAGAGAGGAAGAAATGGCATCCAGAGAGAGAAGAGGTCACAAGGGCATCCAGATAAAGGAGTGAACAGAAGGGCATACAGGGAGAGGAAAGAACAGAAGGGTATCCAGAGAGACGAGAGGAAAAAAGGGCATCCAGAGAGAGGTGAGACCAGAAGGGCATCCAAAGAAAGGAGAAAACAGAAGGGCATCCAGAGAGAGATGAGAGGACAGAAGGACATTCCAAAAGAAAAGAGAACAGAAGGGCATCCAGAAAGATGAGAGTACAGGAAAGAATCCAGAATGAGGAGAGAACAGAAGCCCATCCAGAGAGAGCAGAAGAATGAAGGACATACAGAGAGAGAAGAGGACTGAAGGGCATCCAGAAAGAGGAGAAGACAAGGGCATCCAGAGACAGGAGAGGACAGCATGGAATCCAGTGAGAGGAGATAACTGAAGGGCATCTAGAGAGAGGAGAAGACAGAAGGATATCCAGAGTAAGGAGAAAATTGTCATTCATCCACCGAAAGAAGAAGACTGAAGGGCATCGAGAGAATCGAGAGAATCGAGAGAATCGAGAGAACAGAAGGGCATAAGGATAGAGGAGAAGACAGAAGGACAACTAGAGAGAGGAGAGGACAGAAGGGCATGCAGAAAGAGGAGAGCACAAAAGGGCATCTGGAGAGAGGAGAGAACAGAAGGGCATCCAGAGAGAGGAGAGAACAGAAGTGCATCTGGAGAGAGGAGAGGAAAGAAGGGCTTCCAGAGAGAGAAGAAGACAGAAGGGCATCCAGAGAGATTAGAGGACAGAAGAGAATCTAGAGAGAGAAGAGAACAGACGGGCAACCAGAGATATGAGAGGACAGAAGGAAATCCAGAGAGAGGAGAGGAAGGTGCGGCATCCAGAGAGAGGAGAAGACAGAAGGACGTCCGGAGAGAGGAGAGATCAGAAGGACATTCAGAGGGATGTGAATACAGAAGGGCATACAGAGAGGGGAGAAGACAGAAGGGCATCGAGAGATTTGAGAGAAAAAAGCATACAGAGAGAGGAGAGAACAGATGGGCATCCAGAAAGATGAGAGAACAGAAGTCCATTCAGAGACAGGAGAGGACAGATGGGAATCCACAGAGAGGGGAGAACAGAAGAGCATCAAAGTGAGTAGAGAACAAAAGGGCATCCTTAGAGAAGAGAGAACAGAAAGCCATCCAGAGAGAGGAGAGGAAAGAAGGGCATTCAGAGATAGGAGAGAGTATTAGGGCATCCAGAGAGAGTAAAAGTCAGAAGGGAATCCAAAGATAGGAGAGAACAGAAGGACATCCAAAGAAAGGAGAAGACAGAAGGGAATCCAGAGAAAAGAAAGGACAGGAGAGAATCCAGAAAGAGGAGAGAATAGAAGCCTATCCAGAAAGAGCAGAAGACTGAAAAACTTCCAGAGAGAGAAGAGGACTGAAGGGCATCCGGAGTGAGGAAAAGACAGAAGGGCATCCAGAGAGAGGAGAGGACACAATGGCATCCAGTGAGAGGAGAGAACAGAAGGGCATCTAAAGAGAGGAGAAGACAGAAAAATAACCAGAGTGAGGAGAAAGTTGTTGGGCATCCAGAGAGAGGAGTAGACTGAAGGGCATCAAGAGAATCGAGAGAAGAGAACAGCATAGGGAGAGTGCAGAAGACAGAAGGGCATCCAGAGACAGGATAGGACAGAAGGGCATCTTGAGAGAAGAAAGAAGAGAAGGGCATCCAGAGAGAGGAGAAGACAAAAAGGGAATCCAAAGAGGGGAGAGGACAGAAGGACATACCGAGAAAAGAGAGAATAGAAGAGCATCCAGAGGGAGGAGAAGTCAGAAGGGCTTCCAGTGAGAGGAAAGGACACAAGAACATCCAGAGAGGTGAGAGAACAGAAGATCTTCCATATAGAGGAGAGAACAGAGGGGCATGCAGAGAGATAGGCAAACAGAAGATCATCCAGAGAGAAGAAAAGAGAAGAGAAGGGCATCCAGAAATATGACACAACAGAAGAGAATCAAGAGGGAGGAGAGAACAGAATGGCATCCAGAGAGAGGAGAAGACAGAAGGGCATCCAGAAAGAGGAGATGACAGAAGGGCATCCAGAGAGAGGAGAAGACAAAAGGGCATCCAGAGAGATAAGAGAACAGAGAAGCATCCATAGAGAAAACATAATAGGCGGGCATCCAGAGAGATTAGAGGACAGAAAGGAATATAGAGAGAGGTTAAAATAGACAGGCATGTAGAGAGAGGAGAAGACAGAAGGGCATCCAGAGAGAGGTGAACACAGAAGGGCATCTGGAGAGAAGAGAACAGAAGGGGATCTAGAGAGAGGAGAGAACAGAAGGACAGCCAGAGAGCAAGGAAGACAGAATTGCTTCCAGAGAGAGAGGAGAGAACAGGAGGGCATCCAGAAAGAGGAGAAGAGATAAGGAATCTAGATGGAGAAGGGGACAAATGTGCATCCTGAGAGAGGAGAGGACAGAAGGTGATCCAGGGAGAGAAGAGAATAGAAGGTCATCCAGAGAGAGGAGAAGACTGAAGGACATCCAGAGAGAGAAGAGGACTGGAGGACGTCCAGATAGAGAAGATAGAAGGGCATCCAGAGAGAGGAGAGGACAGAATGGCATCCAGTGGGAGGAGAGAACAGAATGGCAACTAGAGAGAAGAGAACACAGAAGGATATCCAGAGTGAGGAGAAAATTGTCAGGAATCCAGAGAGAAGAGAAGACAGAAGGGCATCCAAAATGAGGATAGAAAAGAAGGGCATCCAGAGAGAGGAGAGAGCAGACGGGCATCCAGAGAGAGGAGAAAACAGAAGGGCATACAGAGAGAGAAGAGAACAGAAAGGCATTCAGAAAGGGGAGAAGAGAGAAGTGCATCCAGAAGGAGAAGAAGAAAGAAGGGCATCCAGAGAGGAGAGGACAGAAGGGCATCCCGAAAGAGAAGAGAACAGAAGGGCATCCAGGGAGAGGAGAGAAAAGAACGGAATCCAGAGAGAGGAGAGAGCAGAAGGGCATCCAAAGAGAGGAGAAGACAGAAGGGCATCCAGAATGAGGAGAAAAAGGAAAGGCATCCAGAGAGAGGAGAGAGCAGAAGGGCATCCAGAGAGAGGAGTAAACAGAAGGGCATCCAGAGAGTGGAGAGAACAGAATGGCATCCAGAGAGAGGAGAAGACAGACATGCATCCAGAGAGAGGAAA
Organism: Arvicanthis niloticus; assembly: GCF_011762505.2. Taxonomy (NCBI): domain Eukaryota; kingdom Metazoa; phylum Chordata; class Mammalia; order Rodentia; family Muridae; genus Arvicanthis; species Arvicanthis niloticus. Next base: position 91,456 of record NW_023045918.1, read on the forward strand.
GAACAGAAGGGCATTCAGAAAGAGGAGAGAACAGAAGGGCATCCAGAAGGAGGAGAAGAGAGAAGGCAATCCAGAGTGAGGAGAGAAGAGAAGGGCATTCGGAGAGAGGAGAAGACAAAAGGGCATCCAGAGAGGAGAGGACAGAAGAGCATCCGGAAAGAGAAGAGAACAGAAGAGTTTCCAGAGACTGGAGAGAACAGAAAAGCATCCAGAAAGAGAAAAGGACACAATGGCATAAAGAGAGATAAGAGAACAGAAGGGCATCCAGAGAGAGTAGAGAACAGAAGGGTATCCATAGAGATGAGAGAACAAAAGGGCATCCAGAAAGAGGAGAGAACAGAAGGACATCCAGAGAAAGGAGAAAACAGAAGGGCATCCAGAAAGAGGAGAGGACATAAGGATATCCTGAGGGAAGAGAGAACAGAGGCACATCTAGAGTGATGAGAGAACATTAGAGAATCTAGAAAGAGGAGAGGACAGAAGCCCATCCAGAGAGAGCAGAAGACTGAAGGACATCCAGAGAAAGAAGAGGACTGAAGGCCATCAAGAAAGAGTAGAAGACAGAAGGGCATCCAGAGAGAGGGGAGGACAGAATGGTATCCAGTGACAGGAGAGAACGGAAGGGCATATAAAGAGAGGAGAATACAGAAGTGCATCCTGAGAGAGGAGAGAACAGAAAGGCATCCAGAAAGAGGAGAGAACAGAAGGGCACCCAGAAGGAGGAGAAAACAGAAGCGAATCCCGAAAGAGGAGAAAGCAGAAGGGCATTCAGAGAGAGGAGAAGACAGAAGGGCATCCAGAGAGGAGAAAACAAAAGGGCATCCAGAGAGAGGAGAAGACAGAAGGGAATCCATAGAGAGGAGAGAACAGAAGGGCATCCAGAGAGAGGAGAAGACGGAAGTGCATTTGGAGTGTGTAGAGAACAGAAGGACATCCAGATAGAGGAGAGAATAGAAGGCCATCCTGAAGGAGGAGAAGACAAAAGAGAATCCATAGTGAGGAGAGAAAAGAAGGGCATTTGGAGAGAGAAGACAGAAGGGCATTCAGAAAGGAGAGGACAGAAGAGCATCCGGAAAGAGAAGAGAACAGAAGGGCATCTAGAGAGAGAAGAGTACACAAGGGCATCCAGAGAGAGGAGAGAACAGAAGGGCATCAAGGGAGAGTAGAGAACAGAAGGGTATCCAAAGAGAGGAGAGAACAAAAGGGCATCCAGAGAGAGGAGAGAACAGAAATGCATCCAGAGAAAGGAGAAGACTGAAGGGCATCAAGAGAGAGGAGAGGACATAAGGACATCCCAAGAGAAGAGAGAACAGAGGCTCTTCTAGAGACAGAGAGAGAACATTTGATAATCCAGAAATAGGAGAGAACAGAAGCCCATCCAGAGAGAGGAGAAGACTGAAGGACATCCAGAGAGAGAAGAGGACTGAAGGGCATGAGGAGAGAGAATAAGACAGAGGGCATATAGAGAGAGGAGAGGACAGAATGGTATCCAGTGACAGGAGAGAACATAAGGGCATCTAGAGAGAAGAGAAGAAAGAAGGATATCCATAGTGAGGAGAAAATTCTCGGGCATCCAGAGGGAGGAGAAGACAGAAGTACATCGGGAGAGACTAGGGAACAGAAGGGCATAGGGAGAGAGGAGAAGACAGAAGGGCATTCAGAGAGAGGAGAGGACAGAAGGGCATCCAGAGAGAGGACAGAACAGAAGTGCATCCAGAAAGAAGAGAGAGCAGAAAGGCATCCAGAAAGAGGAGAAGACAGAAGGGCATCAGGACAGAATAGATGGGCATCCAGAGAGAGTGGAAGACAGAAGGGAAGCTGGAGATCGAGAGAACAGAAGGGCATAGAGAGAGAAGAGTAGACAGAAAGGTATCCAGATAAAGGGGACAACAGAAGGGCATCCAGAGGGAGGAGAAAACAGAAGGGCATCCAGAGGGAGGAGAAAACAGAAGGGCATCCAGAGAGAGGAGAGAACAGAAGGACATCCATAAATAGGAGAAGAGAGGAGGCATCCAGATGGAGAAGGGGACCAATGGGCATCATAAGAAATGAGAGGACAGAAGGGCATTCAGGAAGAGAGGAGGAAAGAAGGGCATCCAGGGAGAGGAGAGGACAGAAGGGTATCTAGAGAGAGCAGAGAATAGAAGGTCATCGAGAGACAGGAGAAGACAGGAGGGAATCCAGAGCGAAGAGAGGACAGAAGGGCATCCAGAGAGAGGAGAAAACAGAAGGGCATCCAGAAAAAGGAGAGAACAGAAGGGCATCCAGAGAGAGGAGAAGACAGAAGGAAAGTTGGTGAGATGAGAGAACACAAGGGCATAGGGAGAGAGGAGAAGATAGAAGGACATCCAGAGAGAGGGGAAGACAGAAGAGCATCCAGATGTAGGAGAAGAGAGAAGGGCATCCAAAGAGAGGAGAGGGAAAAAGGGCATCCCGAGTGAGTAGAGAACAAAGGACATCTAGAGAGAGAGGAAGATGGAAGGGCATCCAGAGAGAGGAGGAGACAGAATTTCCTTCAGAGAGAAGACCGAGCTGAAGGGCATCCAGCAAGACGAAAGGAAAGAATGGCATTCACATAACATAGTACAGAAGTCCATACAGAGAGAGAAGACAGAAGGGCATCTAGATAGTGGAGAGAATAGAAGAGCATCCAGAAAGAGGAGAAAACAGAAGGGCATCCAGAGAAGGAGAAGACAGAGCGAATCCAGAGAGAAAAGAGAACAGAAGGGTATTGGGAGAGAGGAGAAGACAGAAGGTCATCCAGAGAGAGGAGAGAAGAAAAATGCAACCAGAGAGAGGAGAAGACAGAAGGACATCCAGAGTGAGGTGAGAACATAAGGGCATCCACAGAGATGAGAGGATAGAAGTTCATGTAGAGATGAGAGAACAAAGGGCATCCAGAGAGAGGAGAGGAGAGAAGGGCTTCCAGAGAGATATGAAGACAGAAGGCCATGCAAAGAAAGAAAGGACAGAAGGGCATCAAGAGAGAAGAGAGGACAGAAGGGCATCCAGAGGGAGGAGAAAACAAAAGGGCATCCAGATCGAGGAGAATACATAAGGGCACCCAGAGAGAGGAGAGGACAGATAGGCATCCAGAGAGAGGAGAGAACAGAAGGGCATCCAGAGAGAGGAGAAGAGAGAATTGAATCCAGAAGGTGGAGAAGGCAGAAGGGAATCCTGAGAGAAGAGATAACAGAAGGGCATAAGGAGAGAGGAGAAGACAGAAGGGCATCCAGAGAGAGAGGAGAGAACAGAAGGGCATCCGGAGAGAGTAGAACACAGAAGGACATTCAGAGATGAGAGGACAGAAGAGCATCCAGAAAGAGAAGAGAACAGAAGGGCATCCAGAGAGGGGAGAGAACAGAAGGGCAACCAGAGATAGAAGAAGACACAAGGGCATCCAGAGAGGAGAGAACAGAAGGACATCCAGAGAGAGTAGAGAAGAGAAGGTCATCCATAGAGAGGAGAAGACAAAAGGGCATTCAGAGAGAGGAGGGAACAGAAGGTCATCCAGAGAAAGGAGAAAACTGAAGGGCATCCAGAGAGAGGAGAGGACATAAGGACATCCCAAGAGAAGAGAGTACAGAGGCACACCTAGAGAGATGAGAGAACATTTGCCAATCCACAAAGAGGAGAGAACAGAAGCCCATCCAGAGAGAGCAGAAGACTGAAGGACATCCAGAGAGAGAAGAGGACTGAAGGGCATGAGGAGAGAGAAGAAGACAGAAGGGCATATAGAGAGGAGAGGACAGAATGGCATCCAGTGACAGGAGAGAACATAAGGGCATCTAGAGAGAAGAGAAGAAAGAAAGATATCCATAGTGAGGAGAAAATTCTCTAGCATCCAGAGAGAGGAGAAGACAGAAAGGCATTGGGAGAGACTAGGGAACAGAAGGGCATAAGGAAAGAGGAGATGACAGAAGGGCATTCAGAGAGAGGAGAGGACATAACGGCATCCAGAAAGAGGAGAAGACAGAAGGGCATTAGAAGAGAGGAGAGAACAAATGGGCATCCAGAGAAAATAGAAGACCAAAGGGAAGCTGGAGATCGAGAGAACAGAAGGGCATAGGGAGAGAGGAGAAGACAGAAAGGCATCCAGAGAAAGGAGAGTACAGAAGGGCATCCAGAGGGAGGAGAAAACAGAAGGGCATCCAGAGACAGGGGAGAACAGAAGGGCATCCGTGAATAGAAGAAGAGAGAAGGAATCCAGATGAAAAATAGGACCGATGGGCATACTGAGAAAGGAGAGGACAGAAGGGCATTCGGGAAAAGAAGAGGACAGAAGGGCATTCAGGGAGAGGAGAGTACAGAAGGTTATCTAGAGAGAGCAGAGAATAGAAGGGCATAGAGAGAGAGAGAGAGGAGAAGACAGAAGGGAATCCAGAGAAAGGAGAGGACAGAAGGGCATTCAGAGAGAGGAGAAAACAGAAGGGCATCCGGAAAAAAGAGGGAACAGAAGGGCATCCAGAGAGAGGAGAAGACAGAAGGGAAGTCAGTGAGACGAGAGAACACAAGGGCATAGGGAGAGTGGAGAAATAGAAGGGCATCCAGAGAGAGGCGAGGACAGAAAGGCATCAAGATGTAGGAGAAGACAGAAGGGCATCCTGAGAGAAGAGAGGGAAGAAGGGCATCCCGAGAGTGGAGAGAACAAAGGGCATCCAGAGAGAGGAGGAGTCACAATTTCCTTCAGAGAGAAGACAGAGCATAAGGGCATCCAGCGAGAGGAAAGGAAAGAAGGGCATTCACATAACATAGTACAGAAGTCCATACAGAGAGAGGAGAAGACAGAAGGGCATCTAGATAGGGGAGAGAATAGAAGGGCATCCAGAAAGAGGAGAGAACAGAAGGGCATCCAGAGAAGGAGAAGTCAGAGCGAATCCAGAAAGAGGAGAGAACAGAAGGGCATTCAGAGAGAGGAGAGAACAGAAGGGGATCAGGAGAGAGGAGAAGACAGAAGGTCATCCAGAGAAAGGAGAGAACAGAAATGCATCCAGAGAGAGGAGAAGACAGAAGGGCATCCAGAGAGAGGAGAGTATATAAGGGCATCTACAGAGATGAGAGGACAGAAGTTCATGTAGAGAGGAGACAAAATAGGACTTCCAGAAAGAGGAGAGACTAGAATGGCATCCAAAGAGAGAAGAAGACATAAAGGCATGCAGAGAGAGGAGAGGACATAATGGCATCAAGGGAGAGAAGAGTACAGAAGGCAATCCAGAGAGAGGAGACGACAGAAGGTCATCCAGATAGAGGAGAGAACAGAAGGGCATCTACAGAGATGAGAGGACAGAAGTTCATGTAGAAAGGAGAGAACAAAAGGGAATCTAGCGAGAGGAGAAAGCAGAAGGTCATCCAAAAAAAGGAGAAGTCAGAAGGGCATCCAGAATGAGGAGAGAAAAGAAAGGCTTCCAGAGAGAGGAGAGGACAGAAGGGCATGCAAAAAGAGGAGAAGTCAGAAAGGCATCCAGAATGAGGAGAGAAAAGAAGGGCATGCAAAGAGAGGAGGGAGCAGAAGGGTATCCAGAGAGAGGAGAAAACAGAAGGACATCCGGAGAGAGGAGAGAACCAAAGGGCATCCAGAGAGAGGAGAGAGCAGAAATGCAAACAGAGAGAGGAGAAGACTGAAGGGCATCCGGAGAGAGGAGAGAACAGAAGGGCATCTAGAAAGAGGAGAAAACAGAAGGGCATCCAAAAAGAGGAGAAGTCAGAAGGGAATCCAGAGAGAGGAGAAGACAGAAGGGCATCTGGAGAGAGGAAAGAACAGAAGGGCATCCAGAGGTAGGAGAGAACTGAAGGGCATCAATAGAGAGGGGAAGACAGAAGGAAATCCAGGGAGAGGAGTGCACAGAAGGGAATCCATAGAGAGGAGCGAAAGAAGGACATCCAGAGAGAGGAGAAGATAGAAGGGCATCCATAGAGAGCACAGGACAAAAGGGCATTCAGAGAGAGGAGAAAACAGAAGGGCATCCAGAGAGAGGAGAGGACAGAAGGACATTCAGGGAGAGGAGAGCACAGAAGGGCATCCAGATAGACGAGAGAACAGAGAGGAATCCAGAGAGAATAGAGGACAGAAGGGCATCTAGAGAGAGGACAGAAGAGAAGGTCATCCAGTGAGAGGAAAAGACAAAAAGGGAATCCAGAGAGAGGAGAGAAATGAAGGGCATTGAGATAGAGGAGAAGACAGTAAAACATCCAGAGAGATGTGAGGAAAGAAGGGCATTGAGAGAGAGGAGACTGAGGAAGGGCATCCAGAGAGAGGAGAGGACAGAAGGGATCCAGAGAGAGGAGAGAAGAGAAGGGCATCGAGAGACAAGAAGACAGAAACACATCCACATAGAGGGGAGAACAGAAATAGCATCCAGAGAGCAGAGAACACAGAAAAGCATCCAGAGTGAGGAGAGCACAGAAGGGCATCCAGAGAGATGAGAGAACAGAGGCATCCAGAGAGAATAGAGGACAGAAGGTCATCTAGAGAGAGGAGAGAAGAGAAGGGCATCCAACGAGAGGAGAAGACTAAAAGGGAATCCAGAGAGTGGAGAGAACAGAAGGGCATCCAGAGAGAGGAGTGGACAGACGGGCATCCAGAGAGAGGAAAGTACAGAAGGGCATCCAGTGAGAGGAGAAGACAGAAGCACATCTACATGGAGGGGAGAAGAGAAGGGCATCCAGAGTGCAGATAAGACAGAAGTACATCCAGGGAGAGTAGACATGGCTAACTGCAGCTCCCAACATCTCTCCCTGTTTAAATTATTAATATAAAAGAGCCTTTTGCCTATTAGCGCCATCTTGGAATGGCGGATACTGACATGGCTCACTGCAGCTCCCAACATGTTCTCTCCTCTCTCTGGATGCCCTTCTGGCTTCTCCTCTCTCTGGATGCCCTTCTGGTCTCTCCTCTCTCTGGATGCCCTTCTGTTCTCTCCTCTCTCTGGATGCCCTTCTGTCTTCCCCTCCTCTCTGTATGCCCTTCTGTTCTCTTCTCTCCCTGAATTCCTTCTGTAATCTCCTCACTCAGGATGCCGGTAGGTCCTCTTCTCCATTGGATGCCTTCTCTCTTCTCCTCTCTCTGGATGACCTTCTTTCTTATTCTCTCTCTGGATGCACTTCTGCTCTCTCCTCTTTCTGGATTCCCTATTTTTCCTTTCTTCTCTCTCGATGCCCTTCTGTCTTCTCCTCTCTACCGATGCCCTTATGTTCTCTCCTCTCTCAGAATGCCCTTCTGTTCACTCCTCTCTCTGTATTTGCTTCTGTCTTCTCCTTCTCTGGATGCCCTTCTCTTCTCTCCTCTTTCTGGCTGCCCTACTATTCTCTCCTCTATCTAGATGCCCTTGTGTCTTCTCCTCTCTCTGTATGGCCTTCTGTACTATTTTATATGGATGCCCTTCTTTGCTCTCCTCTCTCTGGATGCCCTTCTGTCTTCTCCTATCTCCCAATGCCGTTCTGTCCTCTCCTCTCTCTGGATTCTCTTTTGTCTTCTCCTCGTTCTGGATGACCTTCCGTTCTCTCCTCTCTCTGGATGCTCTTCTGCTCTCTCCTCTTTCTGGCTTTCCTTCTGTCTTCTCCTCTCTCTTGATGACCTTCTGTTCTCTTCTCTCTCTGGATTCCTTCTGTCTTTTCCTCTCTCTGGATGCCGTTCTATCCTCTCCTCTCTCTGGATGCACTTCTGTTCTCTCCTCATTCTGGATTTCTTATTTTTCTTTTCCTCTCTCTGGATGCCCTTTTGTCATCTCCCCTCTCTGGATGACCTTCTGTCTTCTCCTCTCTACCGATGCCCATCTGTTCGCTCCTCTCTCTGAATGCCCTTCTGTTCTCTTTTCTCTCTGGATTCGCTTCTGTCTTCTCCTTCTCTGGATTCCCTTCTGTTATCTCCTTTCTCTGGATGCCCTTTTTTCCTCTTCTCTCTGGATGCCCTTCTGTTCTGTCCTCTCCCTGTATGCCCGTCTTTTCTCTTCTCTATATGTATGCACTTTTGTCCTCTCCTCTCTGGAGGCCCTTCTGTCTTCTCCTCTCTCGGTATAACCTTCTATTCTCTCCTCTCTTTGGATTCCCTTCTGTCTTCTCCTCTCTCTGTATGGCCTTCTGTACTATTTTATGTGGTTGCCCTTTTTTGCTCTCCTCTCTCTGGATGCCCTTCTGTCTTCTCCTATCTCCCGATGCCATTTTGTTCTCTCCTCTCTCTGGATTCCCTTCTGTCTTTTCCTCTCTCAGGATGCCCTTCTGCACTCACCTATCTCTGTATGCCCTTTTGTTTTCTCCTCTCTCTGGATGCCCTTCTGTCTTCCCCTCCTCTCTGTATGCCCTTCTGTTCTCTCCTCTCTCTGGATGCCCTTTTATTCTCTCCTGTCTCTGGCTTCCCTTCTGTCTTCTCCTCTCTCTTCATGACCTTCTGTTCTCTTCTCTTTCTGGATGCTCTTCTGTTCTCTCCTCTCTCTGGATGCCCTTTTGTCTTCTCTCTTTGGATGCCCTTGTGGTCTCTCCTCTGTCTGGATGCCCTTCTGTTCTCTCCTATCTTTGGATTCCCTTCTGTCTTCTACCCTTTCTGGATGCCGTTCTATCGTCTCCTCTCACTGGATGCCCTTCTGTCTTCTCCTACCTTCTGATGCCCTTCTGTCTTCTCCTCTTTCTGGATGCCCTTCTGTTCTCTGCTCTCTTTAGATGCCCTTCTGTCCTCTCTTCTCTATGGATGCCCTTCTGTTCTGTTCTCTTCTCTCCCTGAATGCCTTCTGTACTCTCCTCTCTCAGGATGCCTGTAGGTCCTCTTCTCCATTGGATGCCTTCTTTCTTCTACTCTCTCTGGATGCCCTTCTTTCTTTTCTCTCTGGATGCACTTTTGCTCTCTCCTTTTTCTGGATTCAATATTTTTCCTTTCTTCCCTCTGGATGCCCTTCTGTCTTCTCCTCTCTCTGTATGGCCTTCTGTAATATTTTATGTGGATGCCCTTCTTTGCTCTCCTTCATCTGGATGACCTTCTGTCTTCTCCTCCCTCCTGATGCCCTTCTGTTCTCTCCTCACTTCGAATGCCCTTCTGTGCACTCCTCTCTGAATTCGCTTCTGTCTTCTCATTCTCTGGATGCCCTTCTCTTCTCTCCTTTTTCTGGATGCTCTACTGTTCTCTCCTCTATCTAGATGCACTTGTGTCTTCTCCTCTCTCTGTAGGGCCTTCTGTACTATTTTATGTGGATGCCCTTCTTTACTCTCCTCTCTCTGGATGCCCTACTGTCTTCTCCTATCTCCCGATGCCCTTCTGGTCTCTCCTCTCTTTGGATTCCCTTCTGTCTTCTCCTCTCTCTTGATGATATTCTGTTCTCTAATCTCTCTGGATGCCCTTCTGTCCTCTCCTCTCTCTGGATTCCCTTCTGTCTTCTCCTCTCTCTTTATGCTCTTCTTTATGCTTTTCTCTCCTTTCTCTGGATGCCCTACTGTCTTCTCCTCACACTGGATGCCTTTCAACTCTCTCCTCTCTCAGGATGCCATCATGTTCTCTCCTCTCTCTGGATTACCTTCTGTCTTCTCCTCAATTTTGATGACTTTCTTTTCTCTCCTCTTTTTGGATGCCCTTTTGTTCTCTCCTCTCTCTGGATGCCCTTCTGTCTTCTCCTCTATCTCACAATGCCTTTCTCATCTCTGCTCTCTCTGGATGCCTTTTTTCCGCTCCTCTCTCTGGATACCCTTCTGTATTCTCCTCTCTCTGGATGCCGTTCTATCCTCTCCTTTCTCTGGATGGCCTTCTGTCTTCTTTTCTCTCTGGATGCTCTTCTGTTTGCTCTTCTCTCCAGATGCCCTTCTGTCTTCTCTTCTCCCTGGATGCCCTTCTGTTCTCTCCTCTCTCTGGATGTCGTTCTATGCTCTCCTTTCTTTGGATGCCCTTTTGTCTTCTCCTCTCTCTGGATGTACTTCTGCTCTCCCCTCTTTCTGTATTCCCTATTTTTCTTTTCCTCTCTCTGGATGCCCTTCTGTCATCTCCTCTCTCTGGATGAGTTTCTGCCTTCTCCTCTCTCCCGATGCCCATCCGTTCTCTCCTCTCTTCAAATGCCCTTCTGTTCTCTCCTCTCTCTGGATTCGCTTCTGTCTTCTCCTTCTCTGGATGCCCTTCTGTTCTCTCCTCTTTCTGGATTCCCTTCTGTTCTCTCGTCACTCTGGATGCCCTCCTGTCCTCTCCTCTCTTGAGGCCTTTCTGTCTTCTCCTCTCTCAGAATTGTCTTCTGTTCTCTCCTCCCTTTGGATTCCCTTCTGTCTTCCCCTCTCGGGATGCCCTTCTGCTCTCTCCTCTCTCTGCATGCCCTTCTGTCTTCTGCTCTCTCTGGATGCCCTTCTGTTCTCTCCTCTATCTAGATGCCCTTCTGTCTTCTCCCCTCTCTGTATGGCTTTCTGTACTATTTTATATGGATGTCCTTCTTTGCTCTCCTCTCTCTGTATGCCATACTGTCTTCTCCTCTCTCTGGATGCCCTTCTGCTCTCTCCTCTCTCTGGATGCCCTTTAGTTCTATCCTCTCTCTGGATGCCCTACTGTCTTCTCCTCTATCTGGATGCCCTTCTACTCTCTCCTCTCTTTGCTTGCCCTTCTGTTCTCTCTTCTCTTTGGATTCCCTTTTGTCTTCTTTTCTCTCTTGATGCCCTTCTGTTCTCTCCTCTTTCTGGATGCCCTTCTGTTCTCTCTTCTCTCCAAATGTCCTTCTGTCTTCTCCTTTCCCTGGATGCCCTTCTGTCTTCTCTTCTCTCTTGATGACTTTCTGTTCTCTCCTCTTTCTGGATTCTCTTCTGTTCACTCCGCCATCCGGATGCCCTTCTGTCTTTTGCTCTCTCTCTCAATGCCCTTCTGGTCTCTCCTCTCTCTGGATGCCCTTTTATTCTCTCCTCTCTCTGGATTCTCTTCTGTCTTCTCCTCTCTCTGGATGCTGTTCTATCCTCTCCTCTCTATGGATACCCTTCTGGCTTCTCCTCTCTCTGGATGCCCTTCAGTTCTCTCCTCTTTCTGGATTCCCTATTTTTCTTTACCTTTCTCTGGATGCAATTATGGCATCTCCTCTCTCCAGAAGCCTTCTGTCTTCTCCTCTCTCTGGATGCCCATCTGTTCTCTCATCTCTCTGGTTGCCCTTCTGTCTTCTCCTCTCTCTGGATGCCCTTCTATTCTCTCCTCTCTCTGGATTCCTTTCTGTCTTCTCCTCTTTATTGAAGACCTTCTGTTCTCTCCTCTTTCTGGATGGCCTTCTGTTCTCTCCACTCTCCAGATGCCATTCGGTCTTCTTCTCTCTCGGATGCCCTTCAGTCCTCTTCTCACTCTGGATGTCTTTAGGTCTTCTGCTGTCTTTGGATGGGATTGTGTTCTCTCTTCTTTCTGGATTCTCTCCTGTTCTCTCATCTCTCTGGATGAGCTTCTGTTCTTTCTTGTCTTGTTATATCCTTCTGTCCTCTCCTCTCTCTGGATTCCCTTCTGTCTTCTCCTCTCTCGATGCCCTTCTGTTCTCTCCTCTATCTAGATGCCCTTCTGTCTTCTGCTCTCTCTGTATGTCCTTCTATACTATTTTATGTGGATCACCTTCTTTGTTCTCCTCTCTCTGGACTCCCTTCTGTCTTCTCCTATCTCCCGATGCCCTTCTGTATTCTCCTCTTTATGGATGCCCTTCTGTTTGGCCTATCTCTGGATGCCCTTCTGCTCTCTCCTCTCTCTGGATGCCCTTCTGTTCTCTACTCTCTCCGGATGTCCTGCTGTCTTCTCGTCTCTCTGGATACCCTTCTACTCTCTCCTCTCTCTGTATGCCCTTCTGTTCTCTCCTCTCTCTAGCTTTGCTTCTGGCTACTCCTCTCTTTTGATGACCTTCTGTCTCTCCTCTTTCTGGATGCCCTTCTGGTCTCTCCTCTCTCTGGATGCCCTTCTGTTCTCTCCTCTCTCTGGATTCCTTTCTGTCTTCTCCTCTCTCTGGATGCCGTTCTATCCTCTCCTTTCTCTAGATGCCCTTCTGACTTCTCCTCTATCTGGATGCACTTCTGTTCTCTCCTCTTTCTGGATTCTCTATTTTTCTTTTCCTCTCTCTGGATGCTCTTCTGTCATCTCTCTCTGGATGACCTTCTGTCTTCTCCTCTCTCCCGATGCCCATCTGTTCTC
>NW_023045919.1:0-102416 GCF_011762505.2 Arvicanthis niloticus
TCAAGTTCCCCATAAGAAAGAGCTACTCAGGACATATTTACCATGATGTCCCACTCTAGGTGAGGACCTATTGGCCACTGAGAGGGACTGGGAGAGGGAGTTGGTTATCTTTAAGGATGTGGTCCCTGGCTAATGGCCATGTTTTACTAGAATCCCACATTCCCAAGGGTATATAGGCAGCACTAATTGGTCTCAGTAGGTCTAAAGTAAAATAAAGGACACAGAGTTGGTGGGTGGGGAAAGGAATGGGTCAAGAAGGAGTCTGTGGAAGGGGTTAGCATAATTAAAATACATGGTATGAAACTCTCAAAGAACTAATAAGTAAAAAGGAAATTGCATACATCTCTAAAAAAATAACAGATTTCTAACAAGTATTATATCTAGAATAAATCCTTACTACATAAAAATGCTAACTATAAGAAGAGATACTAAAAAGAATTGGGAAAAACTTACAAAATGATTCTTAAAAATCTTCAAGTTTGAAAGAGTTTTCTATGATAAGGCATATAATCCATAAACCACATATACAGAGCTCACATTTCTAGTGTCACAAAAATTTAAAATACTTTTACTGAAAAAAAGAACTACAAAGTTAAAGTCCAAACAGCAGTCAGGAGATGTTCTACACAATATGCTTGACACAAACAGAATTTACAACCAGAGCCTGTCAATATCCTATACAAGTCAATGGGAAAAGCACATGCATAATGAAAATATGTAAATGATATGAACAGAGTTTTCATTGAAAAAGTATAAATATTAGTAGTCACATAAGATGCACCACTTCTACCAATCAGGGAAATGGAAATTAAAAGAATAATGAGATTTTATTTTTTTCCCCACTCATTACATCTCTGGAGTTAAGAAGAGGGATAGAAACAAATGTTAACACAGATTCAGGGAAACACATGCTTTCAGGTACTTGCTGGGAACTATGAATGTGTGAGATCATTCAGAACTCATTCAACACCATCGACCGATGTGCAAACTTGAATCCCCAGTATCCCAGCAGTGTCAGTCCTGGACACACAGCCTGAGTGTGAACTGGGGCACAAAGAGGAACATGCAGCATTGTTGTAGCCCACAGAACAAAAGTCTGAGGTTTGAGGAGGCCGTCAAGGCAACAGGTAGGAAATAAACTATGGGACCATGGAGTTCTCTGCACACATTGAAATCATGCAATAGATCTCACTGACATAAAGAATGTACGAGACACAACATCAAAGGAAATCAGATTGAAAAATAGCTTGTAGAGTATGTGTGTCCTAGGACTCTGGGAGCATGGACACCAACCTGTTGACATTGGTTACCTGTAGAGAAGTGACAATAAAAGATGAGCAGATAGATGACAACTTTATTCAAGAAAAAAAATATTCTGCTCCAAATAGACTGAAGGGAACTAGATGTTCAGCATTTTAAAGGGCTTGTGGTCATTCTTGGAGACTTGAGGGAAGGCTAGACCTTTGGTCTCTGAGAGCTGACACCTTGTGGTGAATGGATTCCTTGTCAGGGACATAACCCTGATGCTTGATACATCCAATTAATAGCCCAGATCAATTTGTGATCCCTTACATCTCAGATATATGACTCAGTGTTTTTGATTAATGAGTCATGTCTGATGATGGTTCTAAATTATCCAAGCCACAGATTTAACCCTGCTGCTGAGAGGAAGCTGATTTCTTTATGGCCATGTAAAGGAAGGCAGGCTGAAAGTTCTGTCTAGCCAGGCAGCTTTGAAGCAAAGAAGACAGACACGTAGCCTGCCAGGGGAGGTAAATCTCTCTCCTAGGACATTTGGACAGCTCACTCCCTTTGCTGTCCATGCTAAATCCTTCATTAATAAGCAGTAAACCTTGACTCATGTCTGGAAGTTTTAATTGGCCATAATTTGCACTGTGCTACTTAAATCTTAGGAAACTCTTAAGACTGTGCTGATGTAATGCCTGTAGAGAATGTAGCTATATAGATGTCCCCAAATACAGCTTTTAAATTGATGTTTCCTTAATCATGATACTAAATAATTGTTTTCCCTCAAGCCTAAAGACAAGACAAAACAAACAAACAAACAAAAACCAATTGGATCTTAAAACTAGGATGTTAAGTACTAGAGAGATGGCTCTGTCATTAAGAGAAACTGCTCTTACTGCTCTTCCAGAGGGATTTAGTTCCCTCCCTGGCACCACATAAGGCAGCTCACAATGGCCTGTAACTCCAGACCCAAGGGATCTGGTGTCCTCTTCTGGCCTCCAGGGGTACTGCTCTCATGTGTGAATACCCATACACAGATAACGCACATATAATTAAAACAAAACAAAACTTTTAAAGTGGGTTTTTCTACTCAAAAATGACTCTGAATTATTTTGTGTGTTTTTCAATGAAACTGTAATGGAAGAAACGGAGTAAGGTGGAGAGAGGAGATGTGTAGAAGTAAACACATTTTAAATCAGGAAGTACAAACCTAAAATGTGAGTGCAATGGTCAATGCCAAGCTCACCCTGAATCTCACATACCTCACATGTCCTTCATGTACACCACATGGCCTGAGAGACCTGGCCACTCACAGACTCTACAGACCAATGGACCCTGCCATCCCTGTGCTGTGCTGACCCAGTAAGATCCCAGCTACTACTCTTGATGGAGTAAGGTCTTATGGGAGCCAGTTGTTAATAAAAGTGAATTCAGCTTCTTTGGTTTCGTTTGGTTTCTGCCATACTGTGAAGCATCAAGAAGGCCATTACTAGAGAACAGCACATGCTCTTGGGCTTCAAGGCCTCCGGAATCACAAGCCAAGGTCAACTTATTTTCTTTACATAAATTTTCCAACCTTTAGTATTTTGTTATAGCAACTAAAAGTGGTCTATGATAGTCACTGTCTCAGAAAATGGTTCTCTAACATCTCTGTCTTTTAAGTTCCTTCTATTTTGGCCCATGAGGGCACTTCATGGAAGAAAAGATAACAATCAATAATAGAAATTCCCTCCTCTTCCCAGTACTTGGCCTGCTGGTGGGTACCACAGCTGGGAAGAGGTCTGGGTGCCAGCACTGGGGATGTCTCTGTGATCTTTATTCACTCTTCATGTAAGAACCTGGGGCTTTATTCTGAATGATTAATCAGAGACTTGATGATCTGGAGAGGCACTTTGGGGGATGGGGAAGCATGATGCACACTAAACAACGTGGTGTGGGAAACTGGAGTGGCCTTCCTCAACTCCTCATCTTTCCAAGGCCTCCATAGCCCACTTTGAGAAGCCACCAATGGGTATGTGGGTGCTCGGTTGAATCTCTAGCCATAGAGGAGGAAAGCACAGATGCCAATTTTCTCTCATTTGTTGCTTTTACATTTGAGTCAGTTGGTGGGTATGGTCTTGCAAAGGTTCAAAGATGAGAGGTAGTCTGCATATACCATTAGAGATTAATCACACATGGGACCATGGCCAAGATTTAGGCTACTTTCATGGGCCCAGGTCAATACATAGCAATAATCAGAGAAAAGTGTAGTTGTATTTCAGTATGCCCTCGAGATTGGTTCTGGGACACCTGAGACACCCGTGCAGGTACCAAAATCTACGAATGTTTGCAGTCCTTGTATAGGGTGGCATAATATTCACATATGGCCCACACATCTTCCCACCCACTGCAGCTCATCTCTGAGATACTCATAATAGGAAATACAATGTAAATGCTACATTGTTGTTTAAGGTGTAATGACCAAAAAAGTCTGTTCTTTATGAAAATTGGTTTTGATCTGCAATTGGTTAAATTTATAGAAGCAGATACTTCAGTGGCAGAGGACTCATTGTATGTGGCCAGGATTAGATTTCTGTCTGGGATCAGTATCAGGCAGGGCTCTGTCTCTATCAGTGATCAAAATATTCATTTTATGCTCATGGTCAATTCTAAGCTGTACTTGGAGTAAAGATACCAAGAAAACTGGTTAGCTATCAAATGGTCTTATGGTTGCTCCAGTGAGGGCGTCAACTCATGTGCAGGAAGTCATCTGTAACTTACGGAGTCAATCACATCAAAGTGACAGAAGGTGTTTATTTAAAATGTGGATTTTGCAGCCTCATCCAATTAGTCCTGGGCCTGGGAAACTGCATTTCTATCAATTCTCCTGGTTCTTCTGCTGCACATAAGTTGTAACACTCTGCTTTGAGTTTCCACAAGTTTTTTTTTTTTGCTGGGAGCTACCAAAGCCATATTGTACAGACCCTAAGCATCTGCATATAGTCTACCCTTTGCCTCTTTGAGACTCAAAGCCATGGCAAATGCACCATTCATTTCTGGTTATGGAAACTTGCACGAGCCTCAAAAGTTGAATGGGCTGTGCACACCTAAGGGTAGCGTTCTCCAGTCATAGAAGGCAGAGTACATGACAATGATGGTGACGGTGTTAATCAACTGAGAACTCATGGTGCCCACTGCATGACACTCAAGCTGTGTATCAGCCGCTTCCATCCCCACAGCTCAGCTTGGAGGTCAGAACTGTCCTATTACCATTCCAGACAGGGAAAATTTGAGCCTCATGGAGGCTGACCAGGGACACATAACAACGAAAGAGAAGCAGAGATGACACATCCCTGAGCGAGCCCACTCACGTCTTTTCTAAGCCACAATCAACTATGATATTCTCTCAACAGTAAAAAGTGCTAACATGGACACTGTAATAAGAAGTGCCCCCAAACAACTCCCAGCTGTAAGCCACACTTGCCCCATCAAACAATGAATTTGTCATGCCTTCACAGCATGGAGCCTATGCATCTTCTTTTTATGAATTTCTCAGCAGCTCAGGGAAAGCTGGGGCTTTCACCCAGTTCCTGAATATGTAGAGAGTTTGCTTCTCTTTCTCTCTCTTCTCCAGACCACAGCTGTCGTCCTCTGGAGGTGGAAGGTAGGAAGAAGTTCAAGGTCTGATCTGCCATCTTATACCCTTGGCAAACTTCTCCCAGCAGGGTTCCCTACAGAAATTCTGTTACCTCCTCTGAGTCACTGAAGACATTTGGAGATAACTGGGATGCGTGGCCTATTCTTTCCAGCTTTGGGGCACCAAGTGGGTAGCTGAGATTCACCTTCCCAAGAAGCTTGCCAAGCCAGTGGGCACCTGGCTCATTGCTCTGTAGGTGATTCCACTGGGAGAGGATAGAAAATGCCATTTGCTTCATTTGTTAAACATGTGTGTTAAATCGCAATCACACATGCACAGCCATCCAAAGGTCAGGAGCTTACGAGGGCGTGCACCCTGATTCCTCCCCACCATGCTCCAGATAATGAGGATTCCTCCGGAAAGTATGTCAATTAACACTTTAATGTTTTAATTTATCTTTCCGGGCCCCAGAAGTACATTCACTCGTTTATTTCAATTAACAGCTATTTGTGAAGTGTATCAGTGCCTGCTAGGTGGAGCACAAGACAGAGACTAATTAAATATGCCCTCCCCCCCCTCCAAACAATATCAGTGTGCAGGCTGAAGGACTGGCTGGGCATTGTAATGGGCATTTTGTAAGACCAGACTGGTAAAATTATAGTACAAAGAGAAGCTGGCATGGTAGCCAGGGCTTACAAGCTTGATACTCAAGGGGCTGAGGCAGGAGAATGAAAAGTTTGGAGACAATCTGGGCAGCACCGTAAAACCTGAGAGACTGTATCCTTAAAGACAGAAACTAAGCAAACAAAAATGCATGCGAGATCCACGGAAGGGGAGCATGCTGGACCCCAGTATTTCAGCCAAACTGTAAAGGACAAGGAAGAAATTTTTGTCACCTCCTTGCAGGCAACAGAACATCTGGAATTTGATGGAAGAACAGATAAGAGTCCAGTGTATGAAAAGCCAGAAACTCCGTGGCTCTCATTCCACTGGAGAGCCATAGGTCAAGGGACCTTGATTCTTTCATCTCTAGGATGGGGGAAAAATGACACTGGTCACTGTCAACTTAGAAGTACTAAGCCTAGCAAACCCTGGCCAGTGAAATCCTGCCCTCCTTACTGCCCCTCACCCACCTTCCCCAGGCATGCTTGACTGTACAATCTTTTCCCTCCGAGTTGCTGAGATCTGCACCTGTGTCAGATAAGATGTTAGTGTCTGAGAATAACAGGGCCTTGCCCCTGCAAGAGCTGTTTGAAGAGGTGGACAGTGTGTTCTTGCTCAGGCCAATGAGTCTATTACTTCTGAAGCAGGCTGTACAAGGTCCACAGGTCTCATTAGAAGTCTTGATCCAGAATCTGTGCACACAAATATTTGGCAGTGGGTACTAGTTTGAAGGTGATTTCTGAAGAGATTCTAACTCCATGGCATTGCTACCTTCAATCTTTATCTTCTTATTGGTGGTACAGGTTCAGTGTGGTATCATGTGGCTATCACAACATTCAGGAGGCTGAGCTAGAACTGTGAGTTCAAGGTAAGTTTGGGCTATACAAGGGAATAACGTCAAAAAGTATATCTGAGGAGATACCCCAGTCAATAAAGTACTTGATTGTTTTATGAGCAAAAGAACTCAAATTCAACCCCTAGAACCCCCATAAAAATTCTAGATATGATGGCATGCACTTGTAATTTCAGTACTAAGAAGGCAGAGACAAACGGGATTTCTAGGGCTTTTTTTCCATGCACTGACTCTGGAGAGTCTGTCTTCCCTGTTTTGAATATGAGAGAGAGAGAGAGAGAGAGAGAGAGAGAGAGAGAGAGAGAGAGAGAGAGAGAATTATTCTTCAAACAATAAGAAAGATGAGAATAAGGAAGGACACTCAAAGTGACACCCATGTGACAGACACAAGCAGCATCAAACCACATTACCAGGATGGAATCTCTGGGAGTTGGGCTATCCTAGTCTCCTGACACAGCATTCGAAAGAGACAATGAATCCTAGAGCTAGTGTGTCAGGCTGTTGCCTGATCAGTGATGCAAATGACTTCTCAGAGCTTCAGCTTCCCTCCTCATCCAGCATCTGCTCATGCTCCAGTGAGGACTCTCTCCACCACTCCAAACACACCATCCATCTGCAGACAGATCCCGTTAGGGAAACCCTTTGTTGGGCTGAAATCCATTCATCTTGGGAAGGGTTAATGAGACAATCACAAGACGCTTCTTCTTGAAGCTTTCTTATTCCTCACTCAGCCTAGAAGCATTAATTCCATCATCAAATGGACAGCCCTGGGGAATGAACTTTTAAGGGCTTAAAACAAGGTAGGTTAATTAAAATCTTTGATCAAAGCCCCATAAACAGAGTAAAACTTCTCTCTCTTAATTATCCTGGATAGCCTCACAAGCATTAAAGCCAAAGGAGAGAAGATGAAGAGGCAGGGGTGGGGTACATGGTGAGGAGCTGGTGTAAGAATATCCCAGAAAGAAATGACCACCAGCCAAGAGCTGCCATGTTAACCTTGTCACCAGCCTCTTATGCCAGGACTCCTGGGGAAATAGAGAGTCAGCTTTGCTTAATTGATAATGACTCGTGAAGTGCTTTCTGCAGCAGTTGCTTTAGAATGCCACAGCACAAGAAGCCCTATCTGTTGCCAGGGAGGAGGAGCCAGAGTCTCACTGAAAGGCTGAGAGTAGATAGCTGGAGTTCCTGGTGATTAGCACACCCAGGCAGAGCCACAGGAAGGGGCTGCAGAGCAAGAGCTCTGAGCTGAGCTAGGGAAGGTCAAGAAATGCTTCCAGAACAGCAGCCTTGATTTGAGACATGGCAAATATGTTGTTGAAGTCAGTGAGGTGTTGGTCAAGAGTAAACACTGGCTGGAGTGGAGAAACCTGGAGGTGAGGATGGCCTGGGCTGGGCAGGAAGGGGAGGTAGATTCAGGTGGGCAGCAGTGAGGGATAAGACCAGAGAGCCTGGAGATCATGAGCTGTGTGTGCTAAGGACAGTTTTGAAGGCGAGCCGGGGATCTGGGGATTTAGGAGGGTCAAACAGGATAGGAGGTGAGGGAAGGAACAGGACAGAAAGCCCAGGTTACACATATTTATTGTCCAGGGGAGAGAAAGTTTATCTGTTTTCAGGTAATCACTGAAGAAGGTTTGAGAGAGAGAGAGAGAGAGAGAGAGAGAGAGAGAGAGAGAGAGAGAGAGATTCGGTTGACAGAATCAGGAAATATTTTTGGTCAAGGTAAAAGTATCAGGGAAAAGGGCTAGGATTCCTGATTGTGTAGGTGATGGTCCTCTCTAACCTGCTGCTGATGTATCAGTGAGATGCAGGTAGAAGGCTGGAGGACAGTGAGACTTTAGGTTTGAACACTTGGAGTGTGATGGGTCAGCGACAAAGTACAATCTCACTTCTACCCACCCCAACTCAAGCCCACAATGACATCTAAAAGAATGGATGCAATAATGCCCAGGGCTACCTTCTGGGCACTGCTTGGCCTTGCAGAGCTCTTGTGGCAGACTCAAGTTCTACAGTTGCTCCCCTGCCAGCCTTTCTCCAGCTACCAGGATGTCTGTCTGGCCTGCAAGTGTTCTAGGTTCCTTCCCAACTCCAGGCCCTCATACACTCTGTTCCCAGTATCAGGAACATGTCTTTTTTCACTCTCGGTTCTTGACCACTATTTCAGTCTCACTGCTTTTATCTTGTTCACAGGAAAGACTTCCATGACTCCACTCACCAAGGTCTACAGAATTGGACCAATGTTCAGATTGCTAATCCTGTCCTAAACCCCAGATTCTGATTCAGCAGCCCCTGGATGGGGCCCAGGAGTCTGCACTCTAGCAAGCATGCCAGTTAGTTCTACCTATATAGTCTATAGACTACCATCTAAGGAACCTGCCCTGCAGTAAATTTCAACTATGAAATAATTATGATAGTGCTATAGGGTGACTGCAGGCGTCTTCACTGTGCCCCGCCATTCTCTATCCTTTGTTCCATTATTGACTCGAACACCAATTACTAACGGTATTATGTC
Organism: Arvicanthis niloticus; assembly: GCF_011762505.2. Taxonomy (NCBI): domain Eukaryota; kingdom Metazoa; phylum Chordata; class Mammalia; order Rodentia; family Muridae; genus Arvicanthis; species Arvicanthis niloticus. The sequence goes on from NW_023045919.1 coordinate 8,890, forward strand.
CATTGCAATTATATTTTTTGATGTGAAAAACTCATGCTTTTGTACTGTGTAAACTATAAATAAAAGCATCCTGAGGAAACTCTGTGGTTTGTATTGGTCTTTATTAATATGTAACTCAAGTAAACACAACGTGATTTCTATGAAATTGAAAGTTTAAAGAGCCCTCCCCCTCCCTCCCCAGCAGCTTCTCTAGGCCTCTGTATTCAGAAATCCTGACATGATATTATCAACATATCCCTAAACTACATACTTCAGGAAAACAGCAATAAAAGTCTCCCACCATTTCCTTAAAAACAAAAAAACAAACAAAAAAAACCCCACCAAATTTATTGCTAAGAATCACCCTTTCCCAAATAATTAAAATGGACATGAGGATGCCCCCCCTGATTTACTAAGACAAAACCATATGCTATGTCTCCAAGTTCTTAGTCTCATAAACACTTAGTTGAGTTGTTTGCCTTCCTGAAGTCAGCCAGACTCAGATAAATATTTCCTGTTTGGTTGACTGTTGTTTATCTAATCCCAAGTATAAAACACTTCACTTGTGGCTTGGTGCTTTCTTCTTATTACAGCACACGTCACTCCACCGGGCACACTCCAGGTCCAGTGAGAGAAAGACCATTTTTTAATTGTTATATATGTCACCACCGTAGCTACAGCCTATATTTTGGGAAGTTGATTTACTCCCAAGGTCAGAAGAACAAATGGGGACACGGTTACATCATGGCTTCCAGTTTTATCAGTCGTCATTGCCCTGGGAGAGCTTCTCTGTGTCCCTGAGTGGGGGTTGTGTGGATTCTGCAAACATCACAATTGAGAACCACAGATCAGGGTGGTACCGTGGGTAAAGAAGGTTCCTAAACTAAAAGAGGCACACACTGAGGGTCTCTTAAAGTAGATCCTTTAAAAAAAAAAAAAAAAACAAAAACAAAAAAAAACCCTTGAGGGTTTGCTGCAGTCATGACTACTCAGCAGCCGTAAACTTAAAGGGCTAGCAAAGAGTTCCTGAATCACCTTCATCTTGCCTGGAATTTTTGTTATCATATCTGAACCTAGGAGACTACATCCACCAACAGAAGGTCCTGGGTGAGAAATCAGTGGCCTGGGATCCGGCAGACATTGTCTTTCCCATTAGGTCTTCATCAACACTGGTCCACTGGCCAAGATGCCATTGGTCCTGGTTCTGAACCACACTTCAACAGCAAGACAGCCTCTACTAGGTTCCCTAGGGGAATGCAGAGTCTTAAAGGGCCAAGTTCCTGGGCGGAGCTGGTTAAGTTAAAGGCTTTCTATAATCTACACCCATGCACCTGGTGTGCAATAGGTGCTTGAAATAACAGCAGCTGATCATCTCTCCTCCTGAGGAGCATCCTGCAGGTAGGACTTGAACCTAATTTCTTCCACCCAATTGCATTGCACACTGAAAGCGAGACCGTATCTGCAAGGAAAGAAGCCAAATCACTCCCTCAAGTTTGGGAAAGAGACCCCCTTCTCCAGTGTAGAGTAGTGTGCGTGCAGAAGGGATGCCTCCCCCGCCCACACACACACACTGCCTGCCCTACCCTCCCTACTTCATCCTGCAGAAAGAGCCTGGTATCTCCCAGAAGCCTTCATCCTCTGGAGCCAATTTGGGATGAAAATGAGCTCCTGCCTGGATGCATCTGCATGTGGAGGGAAACAGTTGGCATCATAACCTTGGGGGTAAAAAAAAGACAAATAAAGGAAGTCTCCAGAGATTTATCAGAGACCTCAGGAAGCTGTAAAACATATGTTGCAACATATTGATCCTTGACAAACTCCAGCAGTAGATGAAGTCCTTTTCTGCCCACGCTGGCTAATGAGGACCTGGGGGCAGGCATCTTGTTTTTTCCCTTTCCCTCCTGGAGCAGGACTCCAAATGTAGTCTCCATCTCTAGCCTGTCAGTGCTGTGAAGAGGAATCCACATGCATCTGGGAACCACCTTAGACTGGACGACGGAGGAGGTGCAGGTGTGCAGCTTTTCCATCCCAGGTGCAGGAACCCCTTGAAACAGTGGTCCTCAACCTATGGGTGGCGACCACTTTGGAGTCACGCATCAGATATACCGCATATCAGATATTTACATTGCAAGTCACAACAGTACCCAGATTACAGTTATGAGGTAGCAACAAAATAGTTTTATGGTTGGGGGTACCATGACATGAGGAGCTGTATTAAAAGGTTGCAGCCTTGACAACCACTGCTGCAGCACATCAACTATGATGGTTAGGTTGTCCCTGGATAAAAGAGCCACCATGTGAATACTCTAGCCTAGTGACACTGCAGCCACCCAGATGCCAGTGGCCTTCCTCAGGGAGTTCTGATTTCTAGGGTGCTGCCTGGGCCTCAGGATTTTTACAGGTCTCAGATTAAGTCATATGTCCATCCCAATGTGCAAACCACCTGGTTTGGAGAGAAAAGGAAAGTTATTGCTCAGATTTCAAATTTCAGAAGTGAGCTTTAAAGGACTTTCCTGTAATAAGCATTAAAGTCCTTTTTGGTTTGCAGGAGAAACAATCCCTTTGCAAGACTGACAAAAGAGATCAAATCTTGTCGGGCTGAGATGACAGAGTAGGAAGCATGCAGGACACTCATGAGATCAGCTTTCCCCTCTCAACAGGAAATTAAATCCTCTTCGAAGACAGCCAAGAAGAAGGAATTCAAGCCAAAGGTAGTAACCCCTTACCCTTGGATAACACTGAACAGAAAGAGTCTGAGTTTATCCCACCCACAACCTTGTCATCCCCCCTGGAGGCTAATGAGATCGCTTTAATAGAGCAGGTGTGACAGAGTCTACAAGGTGTGGATATCTCAAAGCATCTCGGGCATCTTGGTGCCCTGGTCTAGATTATAGCCTGTGAGCCAGGAAGGGATATAGATAGCAGGGAATCTGAGCAGCAGCAGATGTCACCAAAGGCATCCTTCAAAGACCAAAGCTCCAAAGAGAGCAAACAGACAAAAGGATGCCAGGAAGAAAGAGCTTGGCCACCTTCACCCGGAAGTACCCTGCAGGAAGAATTTACACTTGGTTAAACTCAGGTTTGTTTCTGCTGAGTTGCAAACGGAGGAAATTCGGAGCAAATTAAGTTTAGTAATAAAAAATGAAGACAGTTACGTTTCTGCACAAATGAATATAACTATAAATCTTAAACCTGCTGTGAGGTCTGTTCAAGAAAGAAGAAATACACACAGCTAGGGGATAGGAAGAGACACTCGGGCTCGGCAGCAACCCAGCAAACACAAATCAAAGCTGGAGCAACAGCACACCTTAGGGCCATTGGGGTGGGAGGGATTAACATCAAACTCAGAGAAGGTAGATAAGCCAGTCTCTGTCACACTGGTCATGAACTACATGAAATCTCTCAGAGAGGCAGCTAGAGAATGAAAATTAAAATAATTACAAAGGGGTCACCTTGGGACAGTGATCTTAAGAATTTACTATAAGGAAATAACAAAGGATGGGGAGAGATTTGGGAATACATTATTTCACAGCTTTTACTATGATTGCCCCAAATTGCTGAACAAGCCCCAAACAGCCAGGGTTGGAAAGATGACTCAGTAGTTAAGAGCACTGGATGCCCTTCCAGAAAAACCTAGGTTCAATTCCAGCACCCCATGGCAGATCACAGCCATCTGTAACTACAGTTCTGGGGAGAGGGCTCTGATGCCCTCTTTTGACATCCCAGGACATTAGGCATACATGTTGTGCAGAGACAAACATGAAGGCAACACATCTGTCTTAGTCAGGGTTTCCATTCCTGCACAAAACATCATGACCAAGAAGCAAAGGAAAGGGTTTATTCAGCTTACACTTCCACATTGTTGTTCAGTACCAGAGAAAGTCAGGACTGGAACTCAAGCAGGTCAGGAAGCAGGAGCTGAAGCAGAGGCCACAGAGGGATGTTACTTACTGGCTTGCTTCCCCTGGCTTGCTCATCTTGCTTTCCTATAGAACCCAGGACTACCAGCCCAGGGATGGCACCACCCGCAATGGGCTGGACTCTTTCCCATCTTGATCACTAATTGCCTTACAGCTGGATCTCATGGAGGCATTTCCTCAAGGGAGGCTCCTTTCTCTGTGATAACTCCAGCTTGTATCAAGTTGATACACAAAATCAGTCAGTATGACATCCATACACATAAAATAAAATACAATAAATCAAATAGCCAAAAATTTGATCTGGGCTATCCTTCATTAAAAAAAAAATATTAAGCATTAAAGTTACTTTAGAAAGTGTTCTGTGATTTGGACAGGGGCTTATAATATCAAGCAAAAAAGGGCTGGGTTTATAATAATGTTTGTTGATTCCCAATCATTAGATAGATAGATAGATAGATAGATAGATAGATAAATGATAGATAGATAGATAGATGAATGAGAGTTTATATAGCTATAGAGACAATCTAAAAACATGAAATATTAGAAAAAATATTTTCTATTTTTACTGATACTGTGAGTGCACATGATTTGTGTGTGTGTGTGTGTGTGTGTGTGTGTGTGTGTGTGTGTATGGGTACACACATCATATAGCACATATGTAGGAGTCAAAGGATAACTTTCTGTAATCAGTTTTCTCCTTTCCACTGTCACATGGGTGCTTCCTGTTCTTCCATGACATGGTAGAAGAAAGAGTCTCAGCTGCCTGATCCCACCACCATGTTTGCAGCTGTACCTGCCCCCCCATGGTGAACTGTATTCCCTCTAACTGTGAGCCAAAATAAGCCCTTTCTCCCTTCATCTGCTCCTTGGTCACAGCAACAAGAAAAGTGACTAATACTGGATGATTAAAAAAAAATAAAGGTGGCAAATGAAACACGTGTGCTTAGCTATGCTCCTTATCAAACCCCACTTAGACAATAAAAATACATTCTTTCAGGGATAATTCTATAGCTTGTCTTTATTAAATGAAAGGATGTAATTGAAATAAAGACTTGGAGAGTGAAAATCAGAAGTAGGGAATGTCAGAAAGCAGCCTGGTGTACAGCTCAGACCACCCACCACCTCCATATTACACTGGAAATGAAGTTTCAAATGCAAGGGGAACAGAGCTGTGTTTGTCTGTTTATGAAGTGAGATCTCAGGTCTCCGTGCTCTTTCCTGCAGAGAACTGAAGGCTTAGCCTCTGAAAGGACAACTCACCAGAGAAATTAAAAAGAGAGGGAGTGGATAACCCCAAAGACAGCTGGGAACAGGGAGCATTAGTGAAAGATGACACACTGTTACAGTCTAGATGTGAGGTGTCCCCACGGGATCATGCTTGAACACTTGGGCCCTGGTTGGTGGTGCTATGTGGGGAGGTTATGGGAACTTTGGGAAGTGGAGCATATCTAGAGGAAGCAGCTAGCTCAATAGAGATGGATCTCTGTTCTTCTTTGTCTTTGTCCTCCTCTTCCTCCTCTTCTTCCTTTTTCTCCTCCTCTTCTTCCTTCTCCTCCTCCCTCTTTTCCTCCTGCCCCTTCTCTCCCTCCCCTCCTCTTTCTGTTGGCCATGAAGTAGATATCTCTCTTCTGCCACACATTCTCACTGTCATGGTGTTCTAACCAAGTGCCTAGGGGAAAAAAAAAACATGAACTATACCCTCTGAAACTACAAGTCAAAAATAAATCTTTCTTTCTTGAAGTTCCCTGTGGTAGGTGCCTTCTCATTGCTGTGACCAAATACCCAAGAAGAAGCAACCCAAAGGAGGAGGAATTTATCTTGGCTCACAGTTTGATGGGATTCAGTCCATCATGGTAGGAAAAGCATGGCTCCAGGATCCTGAGGTATTTGCACGGGTAGTTAGAGAACAAATAGGAAATTGGCCTGACTTTAAAACATTACTAAGGCACATCACTAGTGATCTTCTTCCTCCAACAAGGTTCCACCTTCTGAAGGCTCCACAGCCTTCCCAAACAGCACCACCAACTGGGAAACAAATTCTCAGAATCAGGAGCCCATGAGGGACATTTTTCATTCAAACCACAACAGCAAGTGTTGATCACAGCAACAAGGAAGTAACCACCAGCCATCTTCTCTGCCTCTATCTCCTCCTTCTCCTTTATCTGACTCATCTCATCTAGGTGGGACCTTGGAGATATGACCTTCTCTTGTTCCTCTGACAATCACACAAGGAAAAGCTTACAGATACAAAGTCTGGAGTCCCCCAGAGATCACCTACCTCCAAGCCTACAAATCACCATCTCTATCCACAAGTCCAGCTCAATGAACAGGGTCCTGCCCCCTGAGTCCTGCCCCCAGGCATTTGAGTTAAACTTTAGTGAGAAGGGCAGAAACTGGAATAAGTATGATCAAAAGAGAAACTTGGAGGAAGTAAGAGAGGAATAGGTGTCAACCAGGGCTTACAACTGCTTTTGAAAGTATACCACCAATTCTCTGAAGGCCTCCCACCAGGCCCCATTGCTTACAGGTTCCATATTCCTCAGCAGCACCACACAGGGGCCTTTGGAACATTCCAAACCCAAGCCAGGGCCTAGAGTGATATCAGAGAAATGAAATCACTGTTGGGAAGAGAAGAATGGTAGCAGAAAGGTAAAAGGGTTACGTTCCTATCATCCCCAATAGATGGATCCCAGCATGGATAAGGAAGAAGCTACCACCTATTTACAGAAGGCCAGGGACTACAAGAACAGGCAGGGAACTGGAAGCTGCAAACACTAAGATCCAAACAATTAGAGTTTTAGAATGGATATGAACAGAAGAAAGAAAAGCAAGAGGGGGAATTACTGTATATGAATTCCCAAACAGAAGAATCCATACTGAAAGGAAGATGATTCCCAACCTGTATGTCTATACCCAGCTAACCTATCAATTATATGTAAAGGCCAAATAGGATGACTCCAGAAATGAACAAAAGGGAGTTAAAAATGTTTTATTATATTTATTTATGTAGGTAAGAGGAAAGGGAGGCACCTGCACCATGCTGCCCATGTGGAGGTCAGAGCACAGCTTGTAGGAGTTGGTTATGTGGTTCAACTATGTAGGTTCTGGGAATTTAACTCAGTCGGGTCACAATTGGCAGCAAGTGCTTTTATTGCTGAGTCATCTTGCTGGCCCAGAGAGGACTGATGTTATGCTAATAACAAGTACATAAATGTATTAGGCGCTTTGAATTATGCACATGTATAACTTGGCTACAAATAAAGCAAATTCTAGAGTTTTTTTTTTTTTTTCTTTAACTTGGCAATTGAACTAAAGGATTTCCCAACTTTCTTTTAGCTGTAGTGAAGTATGATGCAAAGTAAGCTTTTTAGAAGTCACAACAGGGGCTGAAAAAAACCAGATCAGTGGGTAAAAGTGCTTGTTATACAAGCATGGAGACCCAAGCTCAGAGTCCCAACATCCACATAAAAGCCAAGCATGGTGTGCATCCCTAGCCTCAGTGTTGGAGGAGGTGGAGAGAGGAAGATTCTAGGGCCTTGTTGGCCAGCCAGTTTAGCCAAAACACCAGGTTCTAGGTTCAATGAGAGACTCTTGATTCAAAACATAAGGTGACCTCTGTAGAAGACACCCAAAGTCAGCTTCTAGCCTCCATACACCCGCACACAAGTTGAGGGCACCTTCCCTCATAAACAAACAAAAGAAGTAACCTTGGCAGATTTCTAACTCTGAGGTCCTCCAGCATCATTTGCTGATTGTCAAATGACCCTAGAACATCAGGTAAAACCTAGCTCTGCTCCCACTGTTGTTCCTGCTTGGGTGCATGCTGTTATGACATTGTCCTTGAGACCTGAGGTTCAGCAGCAAAACACAGGGCTACTGAGAGTCTGAGTCAGGTCACCCACCCTGCATCACTCCAAACTCCAGTCCCAGACAGACCTCTGACCCTGGTCAGTCAAGGCCAGCTCCTCCCCCTGTTCACAATCTCCCAGCCAGCTTGCTCAGCTCCCTTTCATCACCATGGATATTTCCAGGGCTGCTGCACATACTCCCCGACTGAGATGGCTGTGTCCGTCTTGTCTCCACAACCAGCTCACCACAGCATGGTGTCTGTACCCACTTCACACCCACACTGAGTGCTGGAGCTGTAGCCTTGGGCTGAGTCACTGCCAGGAAAGTGCTCTGCAGCTTCCAGCCAGGGAGCAGGCAGACCCAGCAGCCACGCTGCCTGGCCACCCCGCCAACACAGCAGCAGGGGTTTCTCCACCGTACAGCTAGCATTTATTATTCTTAAAATAAAGTGGTGCCACGCAGCATTAATTCAGGAGGAGAAGCTGCAAATTCCAGGCCTCTTTGAAAGCTTGTTTTCACAATGAATTAATGGGCCTTAATTTAACACTGCATCAACAAGCTGGGCTTTGGAAAGAATTCTAAGTAGCTGCTATCTGCATCAGCCCTGCCCCTGGCCTCCAGGGCCTCCAGGGCCACCTGGACACATGACCACAACAACCCAGCCCATCGCTTTGCCACAGCTAATAGCTACCAGGTGCTGTGCCATGCGTCGAGGACTGCGCTAAATTTCTTGCCTGCGTGTGCACCTGACCTTCACTGGGACCTTTGAAATAGATGAAGCAGATTCCACCACTATCTTCTCAGAAGGGGAAAGCTTAGGGAGGTGAAGATCATATGGGTAGGAAGAATAGAACCCAAGTGTGCGCCTGTGTGCTGGTAGAAATCCCAAGGGAGATAAAAAAAAGATGCTCAGGTGGGCCAGCCTTCCTAAGTTCACCGTTTTGCTATCATGGCGTCTACTTTTGCTAGCCATACTGTTTAAATTAGATGAAATGTATTGCCCTTAAATATAGCATAGGCTTGTAAAAACTGATTACAAATGTAGCCACTTGCTCAACAGTCCATAGGCTGCCAGAGTCACTAAGTCCTGAGCCTCTGAAGGAGAAAAGGCTGAGAGCCATTCACTCACCCCTGGGCTGCCCTTCACAGGCTGGAAGGAAAACCTATCCAAATGATACCTGCCCAGACGCATTTATTTGATAATAAAGGAGCTGTGTGTGGTTTGGGGGCAGAACTAGGAGTTTATGGTTTTGAATCCATGACTACTCCCAGCCTCTGTCTTCCTAGCTCAGCCAGATCCTGCACTCCTCCCTATTGAGGACTCTGAGGCCACTTTGCCACATCGTTCCTCAGTATTTTTCATATTGTTCTGGTTTTCCTTCTACTACTGTGATTAAACACCAAAAGCAGCTTTTGGAGCAAAGGGTTCATTTTGTCTTACAGCCTATAGTACATGGCTTAAAGAATCCAGGGCAGGAACTCGAAGCAGAAACATGAGAACAGGAACTTACATAGACCCACATTCGTCATTAATCAAGAAACTGCTCCACAGGCTTGCCCAATAGGCCAGTCCAGTCTGATGGAGGTGTTTTCTCTTCCCACATGACGCTGGCTTTTGTCAAGTTGACAAAAAACTAACATGTGTGTGGTAGACTCTTCTGGAGACCCTGGAAACCTAGAGATGAGCCGAGGACACTCCTGGTTTATGAAGAAGTGCCAAGGCCAGAGGGAGAGCCAGACCCACACAGTTCTCCATTCAAAAGGAGCTGGACAGTAATGGATGTTACAGAAGGACCACAAAGGACATGAAATAGAAGCAACTGGTCTTCAGTGGGTTAGTCCTTTAAGGTGTTGAAGAAACCAGTTTGTGATCTCGCTTTGAAAGGTAAGTCATGTGTCAACCAGGCAGACATGAGGGAAGTTGGTGTTGGGCCCCAAGGATAGCAGGGTACATGGGGGATGGGAGGAAATGTCGAATTTGTACCAGGGCCTGCAGAGAAGAGGAGGCCTGGGGAGGGAACATGGAGAAGAATGAGGTACAAAGGAGGGTCAGGAAGGCGAGAGCATGTGGTTCTCCAGACAGGGTGCAAAGCAGACTGCTGAGTGGGAGAGCAGAACCATGACATCTTTTTAGGAAGAGCTCACCTGTGTCCATAAGGAAGGCCTGTTACAGGGAGAGTGGCTGAAGGTAGACAAACATCTAGAAATCTGACAATAACTGCAGGTAACACCATTTTAGTCTTGTATGGAAACAACATGTTTTATGACACAGACTCTGCCCCACAACGAGAGCAACAAAACTGCTTCAGACCAACAGTCTCTGAACTTTGGGTTAAAAAAAAAATATCCTCAATGTCCAGGCTTCCTGTTCTGGAATCTGTGAAACGAGGCTCATGCTCAGGCTTCCTGTGATGGAAACTTGAAGATGATGTTTGTGTTTACGATTGAAACTAAATACGACAGAGACTGAGGTTGGAGACGGCTGGTTGAATATTCATCGGTGCCTCCACTTCCTGACAAATGGCATTAAAATGACAGGAGAAGAATAAATACATGCACCAGCTGATGGCTGCACTGGAGAGCAATGGGGAATGCCATGTGGAGAGTTAAAGAGTAGAGTTAAAATAGAGAAAAAAGTTGGGAATAATAATGGGATGGTAAGCAGGTTGGATGCACCAACATACCTCTCTTTAATTATCACACTGATTATACCCACAGGAGAGAGACCTTGATCACTATCACAATTAACAAATACAATTCAACTGATATTTATAGAAGCTGGTAAAAGCAAAGGATTGTATGTTTACATAGACCTTCCAGGATGTGATCATAGAGAAATGTCAGTAAGTTTCAAAAGTATAGGAGGGGAATAAGATAAGGTGTTCCTTACTGTGCTGAATATAATAATAATAATAATAATAATAATAATAATAATAATAATAATAATAATAATAAATAATAGCTAAATGCAAAATTTTTATTTTTATTTTAGTTTTTGCACGTGTGTGTGTGTTTGTGGGTGAGTGTGTGTGTTCTTGGTCTCATGGATACGGGCACACATCTATGTGTGTGTATGATGTGTGTGCATGCATGTGTGTCTACATGTACCCATGCATGTGGAGGCCCAAAGAGAACATCAGATGTCTTCTTCTGCTTGTTCTACACTTGTATTTATCAAGACAGTGTCTGTTCCTAAACCCAGAGAGCTTGCTGATTCACACTAACCCAGCTTCCCTGGGAATCCCCTGCCTCTGTCTCCTGAGTGATGAGATTACAGTCAGATGCCATGCCTGTCAAGCATTGTCTGTGAGCTCTGGGAATCCAAATGTGCCTCTCCTTACATTTGCAGGGCAAGCACTTTCCAATGAGTTATCTGCCCAGACCCCACCAAAAAAACAGCTTAAAAACGCTGTCTAATGGTAACTAAAATCAAATTTATAAAACATTTAAAAGTTAAAGGCACAGAACATGGGAACAGATGTGACTCTGGATCTTGGTCAGAGAGGTTTCTTTCTCAGTGGGCAGCAGTCAACACAGAGATATATAGTAGACCAAATGGGTAAGGAAAGACTGAGTGCCAGCCCTAAATGGGGGTGGGGTAGGGGTGGAGCATATTTATCAACTCTTGGACACCTCCAAGGCTCAAGAAGTATCATAGAAGAGGGACCCAGAAGAGTGCAAGGAGTCCTGTGAAATGCTCTCTTCTGTATGTAACATGGTTATTATACCCATGAATGCACAACTATGGTTACAAGCATTACCTGCCCAAGATCAAGCCTACCAAATCCCTGCATAGATGGAGAGACGATCTCCTAGACCCACTGCCTTATTAAGGAGCTATTGGCAACTGATAGCTGCTGGGGAAAGAGAATCATTTTTCTTCCCTGCCCTAAACACACTTTTAAATTTCTTCTCTCATATATTATTGCATCCCAATTGCAGTTTTCCTTATCTCCTTTCACTTCAGACCCTCCCCAACTCCCCTTTCCTTCAGATCCAACCGTCCCCCCCCTCCCCCGCCACGTTCCACTCAAAAAAGAGTGGGCCTCCTAGGGACATCAACAAAATACAGCATAACACATTACAGTAAGACCAGGCACATAACATACCATCCAATCAAGGCTGGTAGAGGCAACCCAGTAGGAGGAAAGGGGCCCTACAAGTAGGCAGAAGAGTCAGGGGCAGCCCCTGCTTGTTGTGGCCCAAGCTGCCCCACATTTGGGGGCCAAAATGTCGTGGACCGCTCTATTGGTGTTGGAACCCGCACTGCCAAAAACTTTGGGGGCTAAGTTGTTAGAGCCCGCACTGCCCCAGGCTGCTCCAGTCCGAGGGTCAGGGATCAGCAAGAGAGTGAGGATGGACTCAAAGAATGGAGACCAGACAGAGTGTGATTCAATCCCGTTTATTCTTCAGTCTCTCTTCCTAGTCCAAGTCACAAGTCTTAAGTTCCTAGTCCCTAGTTTCTAGATCCTAGTGCCTCCAAGTTCCAAGTTACTTCTTCCAAGTGCTAAGTGTCTAATGTCTAATGCCTAATTCTCTGTTCTTCCTCCAAGTGTCAAGTTCCTAATAACTAAGAATTCTTCTTCCAAGTTCTCTAGTCCAAGTGTCTTCTTCCTCAATGCCTACTTCCTACTCCAAGTTGTACTGAACTCTTCTGTTTGCCTCTTGCCTTTTATATGTCTCACTTCTAAGCCACGCCTTTAAGTCACGCCTTTAAGTCATGCCCTTAGGCCTTGTCTCTAAATCTGATCTTTAAGTCATGCCCTTAAGTCACACACCTTTAATCTCACACACCCAAGGAAAGATCCTGGGTATCTAAACCAAGATGTTACCAGAGTTTGCTCAGCTGTTGTAGGCTATTGTAAACAAGCCTCTTGTCAGGGTATATGGCTCAAGATGGCTGCAAGGATGATAGCCACCTTCTGTCAGCTCCCCACACCTGGTCCCACTATTGGGATCTCATTCTTCTTTTGTGGCTACTGGTAGGTTTTCCCATACTTTAGAGCAGTAGTTCTCAGCCTGTGAATCATGATCCCTTTGGGGGAGGGTCAAATGACCCTTTCATGGGGATTGCTTAAGACCATTGGAAAATACAGATATTTACATTATGATTCAAAACAATTGAAAAATTAGTTATGAAGTAGGAATAAAATAATTTTGTGGCTGGGGGCTTACCACACATGAGGAACTATATTAAAGGGTCACAGCATTTGGAAGGTTGAGAGTCACTGCTTTAGAGGATGGCCCCATACCATGCACATATGGGGAACACTAACTAGATCTAGTAGGTTATCAAGAAGAGGAAGAAGAAGGGGAATGAGGAGTAGGAAGGGGGGAGAGGAGGAAGAAGGAGGGAAGGAAGAAAGGAAGGAAGGAGGGAAGGAAGGAAGGAAGGAAGGAAGGAAGGAAGGAAGGAAGGAAGAAAAAGAAAGTTAGGAGGGCACTGAGTATTGAGGGGTTGGAATCAAGAAATGGGGAGTATACATGATTTACTTCATTTTATCTTAAGAAATTTTCAAGGAACAAAAAAGGCACAAGCAATAAGAATTATGTAAAATGAGAAACAAAACTCACCTCAAAGAAAGACTGGTCATGCCAAACATGGTTACAAGCAAAAGAAAGAATGGGAATGAATAAGCCCAGCTTCACTTCAGTAAGCTAGATAATAAAATGTGGAATTTTTTTAAAGGTAGAATGCAAGATTGAATCATTGTAGTATAAAGCAAACAAGAATGCATTTAAATGTCTATGGAACTGAATAAACTAAAACCTGGTTACTTGAAAATTCTAATAAAATGTACAAGCTTCTGGAGAGCTAGCAAAGAATCAAAGGATGGGAACAAAAACACTCAATATTTCAAAAAGTAAATATGCCTGTATAAAGAGACTGAAGGTTACTAGAGAATACTACATACCAGTAAATATAAAGTAATGATTTTTTCCTGGTAAATAAATATTACAAACATGAATGTAAATCAAGAATCTAGGATGATGGGGGAAGGCAGAGGAGAAACTGGTTGTGCAGAAAGATGCACCAAACAGGACCAAGGTCAAAAGCTACACAGGGGAGACTATTCAGTATTCAGTATTCAGTATGAATGTATCCTAGTGGTTAAACTCTTCTGTAGAATAGGGGGATGTGGAAAGCTTCTCCAGATACATAAACCCCTGAAAATGAGCAGTGTTCAGGCATGCCAGGCATGCCTGTGCACATACATGCACCAAGGATCTATAAGCCAGCTTGCTTAGGAATGCAGATGCAGCGATTCCAAATAAAACATTAGCAAATTAAACTTAGTTGTGCATTAAAAGAAGACTTCTGCATGTTTGGCTAGAAATTATTTTAACAATACAAGGATTGTTCAATACCAACTAAAATCCTTGCATAATTTACCATATAATAATAGACTACACAAACATCTACCAGAGACTTCTGCTTCCAATGAGATAAAAGAGGCATGCTTTTGCTCATTCCTCTCAATATGTGTAATTGACTTGGAACTTCAAGCCCCATGGGAAGACACAGTAGTAAACTTCTTTCTTTAATCTCATGTATCTGAGCACCTGAACACCAATGGGAAAGAGACTACTTAGTAAGATGTAAAACATATTGGTAAAAACATTTACTGAATGAAAATATCACCTAAAACACTAGTCTCCACCTCATACACATCAGCAAATGCTCCATGGAGCCCCGAGACTTCCATCCTCATCAAGCACCAAGGGTTTCCCTCTCATAAGATGATATCAGAAAAAAGATAGTGGAGAGCTAAAATATGGAGAATCCATCATCAGTAACAAAGGACACACCCCTCTGGTGTTCCTGCAAGCTTCATGAGGATCAATGAGGTACCTGTGCATGACCTGTGTTCTTTAAACACTGAGCTATGTAACTATCAGTAGAAGATTGAGAAATCCTACTTACCACTAGCAACAGAGAGCTGCACCAATTTTGATTTTGAGGAGAATGAAGCATGGAACCCAGAATTCTATGTCCACACAGCAGTAACAAGGCAGGGCCTTCCCAATGGAGTGATAACAGAAGAGACCATAGAAACCAGAAGGCCCAAATAAGATCAGGGTCAGCTGTGGTTTGGATGAAGCCTCCAAAAGAGTATCAGAAACTTGATCCCCACCCAGCTGTGTTGGAGGTGAGGGCTGATGGACGTGCTAAGCAATGAGAAGGAGTTCACATTGCGCCATTAACAAAGGGATGGGCGACTCATACAAGAACCTTGACACCCCATTTCTTTCAATCCTCTCCCTCTTTGCTTTCTTCACTCTAGCTCCCCTTTGATAAGAAGGTCCTCAACAGACACTGGCCCTTTGATCTTGGACTGCTTAGCTTCTAACATTTTATTTGAGAAATTAAAACCATGTCTTTTGTAATTTCCCAAGGTTTGGTATTCTGTTTTGTCAATACCAAATGAATGAAGGTTTCCCTGTCATAGTTAGTTTTCTATTGCTGTGATAAAGACCACCACTAAAAGCAACTTGGGGAGGGAAGGGTTTATTTCATCTTATACCTTATAGTCCATCATCAAGGGAAGTCAAGACAAGACTCAAAGCAGAAATCCAGAGGCAGGAACTGAAGCACAGGCCATGAAAGAATGTTACTTACTGGATTTATCTACAGTTTCACTTTCCTTGTACCATCTAGAACCAAAGGATAGCTGTGGCTCTCAGTGAGATGGGTCTTCTTTCCACATCAACCATCAATCAAGAAAGCTTACCACATACATCATACATGCCTACAGTTGAGGTTCCCACTTTCTAAATGACTCTAGCTCACATCAAGTTGACAAAAAACAAAACAACAACAAAAAAAACCCAACAAACTAGACTTGGAGAATGATAGTCATCATAGTGAAAAGTGGGAACATCTCAACCTGGACATAAAACAGATAATAGTCTTAAGGATTGAGTCCTGTCTCTCTGAAGTATATGTTGAAATTCGAGCTCCAAGTACCACACCCTGAACATTTATTTCCAAGTTGTGTCTTTTCAGAGATAATTAATTATGAAGGAGTCAGGAGAGAGGAATCAAATCTGTTTTACCTATTTAGAGAGGTGAGCTGGAGAGGTGGTTAATGGTTAAGAGTATCTGTTGTTTTTTCTCAAGAACCTGAATTTGTTACCATCACCCTTGTGAGTTGCCTCACAAGTGTCTTTAACTCCAGCTCCAGGGGATCTGAAGCCCTTCTCCTTCTGTAAGAGTCTCTCTCTCTCTCTCTCTCTCTCTCTCTCTCTCTCTCTCTCTCTCAATTTATAATCCAGGAATGCTAAGAATTCTCATTTGTCACCAGACACTAACTGAGAAGCTTGGGCCAGATCCTAGAAGAAACAAATTCTCACACCTCCACTGAAGGCTTCTAGCTACCTCAGAGGGTAGAACCTTGTTAGCACAGTGTTGGGAAGCTAAAAAAGATAGCAACATGAGTAGAATAGACGTCTGAATGGTCACAGATTTTAAATCAGTTGTAAAGAGTATGTCGATGAGCAATGGCAAACAGCTGAACAATAGTCTCAACAAAGGGAGTTTGAGCATATAAATTGAAAAGATACATAATCATCAGATGGACAATTTAGAATTAAGGTCACAACACAATGAAAGTCTCAGTGGGTCAGCTGATGGCAAAATGGAGAACGCAGAGAAAGGAACTTGTAGACTTAAGTGGAGAATACTGCAAATTACCCAGATGAATACTGTCAATGATAAAAGACTCAAAAAAATATTTGAACCTCAGGGTCATATGCAAGCCATTACAAAAGGCCTAATGTTCATAAGATCATAGTCCCAGAAGAATAGGAACAGAAAGGTGGTGTTCGAAAATCATTCCAAAATGGCTGAAAATGCCCCAAATTTGACAAAAGACTTACAGATTCAACAGACTATTAAAAACCTAACAGGACAAATCTAAAGAATTCTATACAAGCACACAGTAAAATCACACTCTGAGAATTAAATGCAAACAAAAATCTCAAAAGAAACAGCACTGAGCACACAGGGAACAATTTGAATGACAGAAGATTTTTGCAGCAGAAACCATGGAGACTGGAGAAAATGGCAAAGTGTGCTGTAAATGCCCAAAGAAAAGAATTGTCTGCCCATCATCATAGACCTATGATGATGACCTTTAGTGAAAGTGACCTTTAGGAATGGTATAGAAAATATGAAAGCTGATGTGAGAAGGCAGAAGAATAAAGTTTTTTAAAAATGTACAGCAGTACACAAAGGAAAAAGAAAATGACATGCAAGCCCAATACAGCAATAATTACATTAACTATGAATAATATAAATACGATGTGCTGACTGGCTTTTGTCATTTGATAGGGATCTAAACATATCTGGGAAAAGGGAGTTTTAATTGAGAAAATACTCCATAAGATTGACTGTAGGGTCTGTAGGGTGTTTTAGTGACTGATGTAGAAAAGTCCAGACCACCTTTAGGCAAAGTGTCTTAGAGTATTAAAAAAAAAATGTACGAAGCAAGTCATGGGAAGCAGCCAATAAGCAGCACTCCTCTATGGCCTCTGCATCCATTCCCACCTCCAAGTTCCTGTCTTGAGCTTCTACCATGATGTAACTATAACTTAATAACCCCTCTCCTTCCTAAATTGCTTTCGTTTGTGGTGTTTTATCACAATAATAGAAACAGTAAGATGGCCACCCAGAAGACAAATTTCAAAGTAGATTTTAAAAACTTGACCCAATGGCATTCTGCCTACAGGAAAATCACCTCAGATGTGATGATGTCAGAAAATTGAAAATAAAATGATGGAATTTTTAAATCATTCAAATATGAAAAAAATAGTAATTAGGAGTGCCTGAATTAACAGGAGATAAACTAGACTATAGAGCAGCAGAAATTAAGAGACCAAAAGGAACAGCATGGCCTGACAAGAGAGACATTTCTACATGTTAAAAGCTGAACATCAGAGGTACAAGATACATAAAGCCATGGTTGACTGCCTAAGACTTGGACAAAATCTAGTCATTCAACGTTTCAGCATGGAGGGAATGGGCTCACAATTGTAGCTTCTCCCCTAGATGAAGATCTACTGACAGTCAATGGCTGGTGGCAAAGAGAGTCAGTTTTCTTTAGGAATGTGACTATTGATAGGATCCAATGGGCCAGTGGAGGCCATTTGGGCAGCACTGATTGGATTTAGTGGATTATAAAAGAATAAGGAAGTGGCTGAGGGAGGTGAAAGGATGAGGGAAGGCAATAGAGGTGGGGAGGAAAGTTGAAGGGGAAGGAGGTGAAATTGGGAGGGGAACAAGTTGGGGATGGCCTCAAAGTTGGAGGGAGACAGATGTGAGAAATGAGGAAATATGATCAAAATATATTTTAAATATCTATGACAGTCTCAAAGAATGAATTAAAATATATGTATAAAATATGTGAAGCAAAAAACTATAGAAACAAAATAATGAAGCAAATAGACATTATTGTGTCTATTTTGAGTGTGTGTATGTGTGTGTGTGTGCATGCATGCACTCACAGGTGCATTTGTATGTGTCCATATGCATATACTCCATGGCACATGTGTGGACATCAGAAGATGACTCTGTGGAGTCTGTTCTCCTCTTCCATCATGTGGGTCTCAGCGATCAAACTCATGTCATCAGACTTGACAGCAAGCATCTTTCCGCACCGCGCCATCTCATTGGCCTTAAAACACACAGTTATAGTTGCAGACTTGGACACTCTTGTCTCAACAACTCATAAAAAAAGAGAAAACCAGGAAGAATGTAGAATAAATGAAGATTATCAATTAAGAGGAACTAATCAACATTTATAGGACATTGCACTTAAAGTGCAAAATACACATTCCTTTCAAATTCCAATGAAACATATATCAAGGCAGACAATATATATTGGGTTGTAAAGCAAACCTCAACAAATTTGAGAGAACTGAAATCGTACAGAGCATGTTTTCTGAGTGCAGTAGAATCAAACTAGAAGTCAATACAATAAAAATCACTGGAAAAATTCCTAAACACTATGTACTGGCTGGTTTTGTGTGTCAACTTAACACGAGCTAGAGTTATCACAAAGAAAGGATTCTCCCTTGAGGAAATGCCTCCATGAGATCCAACTGTAAGGCATTTTGTCAATCAGTGATCAAGAGGGGAAAGAGCCTAGCCCATTGTGGTGGTGCTATCCCTGGGCTGGTAGTCCTGGGTTCTATGAAAAGGCAAGCTGAGCAAGGCAGGGGAAGCAACCCCTCCATGGCCTCTGCATCAGCTACTGCCTCTAAGTTCCTATCCTGTGTGAGTTCCTGTCCTGACTTCCTTTGGTGATGAACAGCAATGTGGAAGTGTAAGCTGAATAAACCCTTTCCTCCCCAACTTGCTTCTTGGTCATGATGTTTTGTGCAGGAATAGAAACCCTGACTAAGACACACTAGAAAACTAAATAATATATATCTTTAAAAATTTGTGGTTAAAGAGAAAATCTCAAGAGAACACACACACACACACACACACACACACACACACACACACACTCAACTAAATAAAGATAAAATGAAGATACACCAAGTTGTGTGGACAGGGAGAGTGCCAGTGGGAAATTTGCAGTTGTATGTGTGCCAGAAAACAGAGTCTCAGATTGACATCTAAGCCGCCACTTCAAAAGCCAAGGGGAAAAATAGCAAAATCAACTCAAGTCAAGCAGAAGCAAGGAAAATATGACCAGAAGAACAAAAATCAATAAGTTTAAAATAGAAACACAACACACACAAGCAAACAATGAAACAAAAAGTCTGGCTTTTGAAAAAAACAAACTAGATGGATTGTTAGCAATACTGACTCAAGAATTAAACATACAAATTGGTGTCAACAGTCAAAGAATAATAAGGAAGCACTGACTGCACATAAATTTTGACTACATAGATGAAGGAAGTGATATTTACCAATAAATAGAAAAATCAACAAAGGACACAGAAAAGCAATCTACAGAACAAACAGATACCTACAACTCATGCATATGCTTAGTGCCAGTCATAATTTTAAACTGTAAGCATTTTTTTGCCCACCAATTTGGCAAAATTGTAAAAGGTTACTAAAGAGCATTGAAGAGCCCGCTCTCCAGCACACACTCCTGCTGTGGAGTGTGAGCTTTCCTTATGTTTCCCTGAAAAGTGCAGTGTAGATTGTAAGAAATAGAATCTTTCTAAGAGTATTGGGGAATAGTTGGCTCCAAGGAGAACAAGTGCAGCTCATGTGTCTGTATTCCCTAGAAGAGAGAGGACACAAACTGGCTTGTTTCTATATGTGAATTTAAGACTTTACAACAGAAACAGCATTTGCTTCTTCCTTGAATTTTTTCTAGTTACATAAGAAGTGTGTGATTGTTACAATAAACTGAAGAATTCAGGGATACACAATGAAAAGCTGATAGACTTCCCTACCCATACATTAAACTTTGTATTTAATCATGTGTACATGTACGTGTACACATATGTGTACAGTATGTATGTGCATGTATGTGATGTATGTGTTTGTGTGTGCGCACATGTGTGCAGGTGTTCATGTGCTGTAGTTTGATCCAGGAATTGAACTCAGGTTGTCAAGCTTGCATGGTAGTCACTCTAACCACTGAGCCATCTCACCAGCCCCTGCTCACTAATTTTGCATCTCATGCTCAAGATTACTGATGTTATCATTCGACTGGGTAACCCCACATACTTCCCTCTGTTATATACAAACACACCAAAGTAAGTTATAAAGAATTTACTTTTATTTATTTATTGATGTATATGTGGTGTGTTCATGTGTGTGCGTGTGTGTGTGTGTGTGTGTGTGTGGTGTGTGTGTGTGTGTGTGTGTGTGTGTATGCATCAGAGGTCAGCATGGGGTTTCTTCCTCAGTTACTCTCTACTTTTTAAGATGTAATCTCTTCACTGAACCTGGAGTTCACTGATTCGATTACACTGGCTGGGCAGTAAGAGTCAATGATCAGACTGTGTCTTCTCTCCCCAAGTTCTGGGGATAAAAACATGTGCTACTATGCCCAGCTTTTAGATGGGTGCGAGGATCAGAATTCAGGTCTTCATGATTGTGCAAGTGCTTTACCGATTTTCCCTAGCCCTGCTCTTTCTCTGTCTTTCTGTCTCTCTGTCTCTCTGTCTGTCTGTCTCTGTGTGTGTGATTATGCCATTTACATTGCTCAGAAAATTGTTATACTTAACAATATATTACAACCCATCCATAGAACACTAGCGTTTTCTTTTTAGTAGGCTTATACTACCCCCAGAACATTGATGTGCTGTGGTTTAGCCAAGTGCAGTCTTATGGTTATTTCAATGTGCCACTCCACATACTGGGGGAGGCAAAGTTCTTGCTCTGTCACACATAAGAACCAACATTCTTATCCAAA
Source organism: Arvicanthis niloticus (assembly GCF_011762505.2). Taxonomy (NCBI): domain Eukaryota; kingdom Metazoa; phylum Chordata; class Mammalia; order Rodentia; family Muridae; genus Arvicanthis; species Arvicanthis niloticus. The sequence goes on from NW_023045919.1 coordinate 30,026, forward strand.
AGAGACTCCTGGGTCAAAGATAAATAATTTCCTTTTAATATGGAAAGAAAAATATCAGTCAATTTAGTCTTGAAATTTTGTAAAGTTTCATTTTGACAGTATTGGAAAGTAGTGAAATCTAGTAGAAAAGAGAAACTAAGGCAACTAGGAGGAGGAGGAGGGAGAGAGTCACTGAGAAGATGACAACTCAGAGGGGCCCAAGAAGAAATAATGTTTGCCTGATGATCAGTAAGTTTGAGAAGGGTGAGCCAGATGGTAAAGAGGACACTTACTATAACAAAAGGTGACAGAATGTGCAAAGGCCTGTGCCCTGGAGAGCATCCCTGTTGATAGGGAAGACAGAGGTTGACCAGAAGGTCCAAAAGAATGATGCTCCAGAGAGCTCTAGGTAAAGAGAATACAGAAACATTGGTATGTTATAGCAACATCTGGAGTGATATGAGTGGGGAGAGAGATGTGCACACACACATGTAAACACATGTGTACCAAGATGAAAGGCAGAACTATAGAGAGAGCAAGGATTAAGAAATGAGACTTACTCTATGCCCAGCTTGAATTCACCAAAGTCTTCTAAGAGGCAAGTGGCATGGTCAGGTCTATTTTACTAATCACTAGGGGAAGACTATCATCAACAGAGTTTAGAGGGCTAGGGAGTACTCCGCTAAACAGGATGTACTTACAAGCAAGCGCTTGCAAATGCACAAGGTGGAAGGAAGTGTTGGTTCCTAGATCGAAGGCACACTGCTCACATAAATGCTCCTGAGACTCCACTAGCATGCTCCAGAGTCCCCTGCCACTGTTGTCTGTAAAAGCTGCAGATAAGCAGCGCTCACTGGTGTCCAATGTGCTTATCCACTTGAGTGCTCAGCTCTCGTGACCCGCAGCCATCACTGCCTGCTATTGCTCAGTCTTCAGGCTACTCCCTGGAGCACCAGCAAAGGATCACAGACTCTTCAGCATGTCTGCAACCCATACCATCTGGCCTGATTTTGCTGCAGGTTCTCAAGGGCAGAGCCCTCAGTTGGTCCCCCATGTCCCTGAGAAGAAAGAATTGAGATGGAATTAAAAATCACATGGACTGAGGGGTTGGCGGCTGCTGGTGGGCTCATTGGTGATTTCTTCAGTAGCCTGAGGTTGAATGGTTTGGACACATAAGAAGAGAATTGGCCTTTTTTTGGAACATATGCATATGGACACGCATGCACATACACACACACACACACACACACACACACACACACACACACACACACACCACACAGAGAAAGAGGGGAGCATTCTCCTGGCCTGCTCCTTCTCTACAGACAGGGGAAACAGTTTTTGAGCAATGTTGGCAGCATAGAACATGGCCATGCAGAGTTACCTGTGCACTTTTGCATTTCTACCACAGAAGGGCTCATTTGAAGTATAACTACAAACTCTCTGCCTGTGGGTAGATTAGAGTTGTATCAGAGGCTGAGGCCAAAGTCCAGACAAAAGCCAAGGACAGGGCTCAGCCTGCGGCTTCCTGCAGTTCTCTGACCCTCTGACAAAACAGGTATCTGAGACTGTGAGGTTCACACAACACATGGGAAGCCTGACCCCTTCAGATCTAAGCCTTGAATGTCGCCTAGCCCCTAGTACTTGTTTACAAAGCAAACCTGCCTGGCACTAGAGCCACCCCAGTATCCATGCTGGTGAGCAGCTTGATTAGTGCCATCCCCTCTCAATAGTGGGTTTAGTGCCCAGCCTGGCACCTTTTCTCAGAGAGACTGAGTCCTTGCCAGGGACAGCAGGTTCTTGTATCCACTTCATGCTGGCATGGCACCTCCTCCTCTGTGCTGTCTGTCTCTTCATCTGGGCCCCTGGGCTGCCTTTCAATAGCAAATAAGAATTAATGCAATTGACAAAGGAAATGCCTGGGCAGGCTGCTTCTCCAATGAAATTTCTAATTTTAGCTGCCCCGAAGCCATTTAGGGTACCCCAGGTGTAACACTGGTCCAGCTATAGCCTAGCTCCATCATGAACTATCAGTGTCCCTACATTCTAGTAGATGGTCCTTCAAAGGCAGAAAAACAAAACAAACACAAAATCAGAGAAAGGATGAAAACTTGGTTTGTTCATAATCTCTGTTTTAGCTCTTCCTCATGGGTGCCCTTTCCCTTGGCCATGAAGACCGTGTGTTTGTTTGTCTGTCTGTTTGATGGTATGGAGAACAAGCAGGCTGAGAGAGTGCTGGGGTGGGTGGAGACAGAGAAAAGGTTAGTCTGCTGGAGCTTCTGTTTCATCTCTGCCAAAAGCCAGGCTGCCTCCCTTGGGCCATGCCATGCTTTTTCTCCCCCAGCCCACCACAGCTGTCAACTGTCAATAACAATGAAAGCCAGAAGTTCCTGTTGTAGTTGGGGATTCCCCACTACTGGCTGTCATCACTCTGACTTACATGGAAGTATTCCACCATACTTTATTCTCAGATTATAACCCTAACCATGCATGGTCACAAGTGTGTATCTTAAATTGAGCATATGTAGAAATACACCATTCCCAACATGCTTCTTCCATACAAATATATAAAAACCTCCCCTGATAAACTCCCCTATCTCTATTTCTCTCTCTCTCTATATCTCTATTTTTATCTCTTTTATTTTTATCAAGAAAAGCATGCATCTTTGGATACTTTGCCTTCCTGCCTCTAAGCATTAAAAAACCATCTTTCCTACTTTGTGTGCTGACTGTAATTCTTGGCTTCGATCTTGAAGTTGTGAACCCATTGTGCCTCCTTAGGAGCCCGTAGGAGTAAAGGGTAGCACCCCATGTTGACAAAAGATGGAGGGAATAGTGGGGTCTCCCACCATGTAAAGAATTTATTCTACAACCAGGGGCTGATGGGGCTCAGTTAGTAGAGTGCTCGCCCAGCCCTCAGCATAGCCCCCTGGTTCATCCCTAACACTGTAAAAGTAGAGATGGGGAGACTTTCTATAGCCAGATGTAAAGACCATTTATGGCCTCAGGCCAAAGAAAGTATTTCCCGATTGATGGAGGAATGTACTTTATGCTAACTGGCTCTCACTGGACACAAATGTCCCTGGCTTGAACAAGAGAGTTGACAGCTGCTGAGAGAAAGTTTTATGGACAGGTGGGCTGGAGCACTGGAGAGAAGAGGTCAGGCACAAGGAGACTTTCTCTTGCCTGGCAGATGCTGTTGCTCACAGAAGGATGACTTGAATGGCCCTTGGGCTAAATCTGTGAGCTAAGATGCTATGCATATATATATATATATATATATATATATATATATATATATATATATAGTTTTTTTTCTTTCCAACTCCCTATAGTAAAAGATCAACAGCAGCAGTTGGTCCGTGTCTTGCTTAGGGTTACTATGTTACTATGGCTATGATGAAACATCATGACCAAATGCAAGTTGGGGAGGAGAGGGTTTATTCAGCTTACACTTCTAACATTGCTGTACATCATTGAACGAAGTCAGAACAGGAACTCAAACAGGACAGGATCCTAGCTTCAGGAGCTGAGGCCAAGGAGGGGTGCTGTGCTGTGTCAACCATGGCTCGCTCAGCATACTTTCTTATAGAACTCAGGACCACCAGCCCAGGAATAGCACCATCCACAATAGGTCCCCATCAATCACCAATCAGGAAAATGCCCAACAGGCTTGCCCATAGTCTGATATTATGGAGGCCTTCACTCAGTTGAAGTTCCCTACTCTCAAATGACTCTAGCTTGTGTCCAATTGACATAAAACCACCCAGCATAGTATCCCAAAGGAAGCTGACATACAACTTCCTTCAGTGAGGTTTACTAAAATGAGGGGGCCTCAGGTGGAAGGGATAGTATTAGAAACAGTAAAAGACCTGAACCAGTGGAGCCTTAAAGGGAAGGAGAGGCTTCTCTCTAAGCTCTATAGCCTAGAAAGGGGGGGGTGGGTGGGAGGAAGAGAAGAAGAGTCAGAGGAAGGGAGGAAGAGAGGGAGGGAGAGAGGGTGGAAGACATATAGGAGACAGATAGAGGCAGGCAGACAGACACATACACACACACACAGAGAGAGAGAGAGAGAGAGAGAGAGAGAGAGAGAGAGAGAGAGAGAGAGAGAGAGAGAATGGAACAGAGGAGCCAGCCTCCTGGGAGATCAACCTTCAGAGCGCCTCTCCAGTACTCCCCCTGAGGAGTCTCAGTCCAATCCTCAAAACAAATGAAGTCTTATTATCATATATTAGTCTTTTATGGGTGACATGGTACATCACGTGACTTAGTCCAACACAGCATGCATGACAAGAAGCATGGAGGAGCCAGGTACCCTAGATTGAGAGATGTCGAGTCACAGCACAGATTGCGTCTTAGCTCTGTGTCCCAGAGACAGCTGCTGGGAGCTGCTTCATGTTACAGCACCCGGCCTAAGCATGCAGGTCTCCTCTTCCTCCACCTCCTTCTCCTGCTCCTTCTCCTCTTTCTCTTTTGCATTTCTCAAGGCAGAGTCCCATGTTGCACAGGCTGAATCTAAACAGGCTATGACCTTAACCTCTGGACTCCTCTACTTCCGCCTCTAAAAGGCTGGGACCACAGACCTGTACCACTACACTGCCCCCTTTGCATCTTTCAAATGGAAGAAGCAGCAGAAGAAACAACACCACTATCTAAGGCCCTTTACACCAACACCTAAGTTATGTATTCTCTGGTCCTTTATTTAAAAAAAAAAAAAAAGTCTAAAGTGGAGTTTGGAATTTAAATCACAGTTTAAAACCTAAGGCCTGAAAACTATGGCTAGCTGAACTTCTTTGTAATCATATCTAGTTTCCACCTTCCTATTCTTCAGGGGTGGCATAAGTCAGTGAGTCAGGCCAGAAGTGTGCTCATTTCACTCTGACCATTCACTCCCTGTGAGTCGAGATGTGGCCATTGATCCACCCCTACAGCATCCTGGAGATTCCCAGCATGCTCTCTGCTCCTCACCTAGGTCACATATCAGGCCATTTCAGGTCTGTAAACCTCTCCCATCCCCCAGGCTTAGCAAGTGACCTCTTCTACCATATCTGCGTCGTACTCAGGCATGTCTGGGGCTTCCTCCAGAGGATGGCTCTCTATTCCTGTGCTCACTGCTTCTGCACGGCTGTCCAGAAGGTAGCTGCCAGCCTGGTTGCTCTGCCAGGGATTCAGAGGCCACTCTACTCATCCTTTCTTCAGTGTTTTGTTTTCCCTTCCCCTAGTACCTGGAGATGGCTGCTCTAGAGATGAGATGGTGCCTACTTCTCTACATCTCCTGATCTCACACATTCGTGTCTAAATGTCCCAAAGAGCTCTGGTTCTGTTTGATAATATTAGTTGAGAACACAAAATCTGGGACAAGAACAAAAAAGTGGGACAGCACCCTTTTCCTTCCTGAGGCAATGAACCCAGAATGCTTTGCTGCTTAGAACTGGAGGGAGGCAGAGCTAAAGGAAAAAAGGGCAGGCCTGGGGGTTTAAGCTCTTTCATGTCATCTTTGCTGTTTATTTTTAATTGTTACAGTTGCTTCTTCCAGAGGCGCTATAATTAATAACTCCTAAATGGTCAGGACACTCCCAAGCTTATCAGTAACTTTCATCCAGCCACAGCAGAAAACATTTACAGAAGTAGCAAACATTGCTATCAGGGCTCTGCCTAGCCTAAGAGTCATCCATTAACACTGTCCAGCACACCACTGCTAACACCCCACTTGTGGAAACTTTAAGATGTGCCAGAGGTGTTCATAGCCTCCACTCTCCCTTATGCCCATGTCTGATGGAATTTCTTCCACCTTTGGCTTTTTGTTAGAAAAGCAGCCATGTTATCTATCCCATGATCCTGTCCCTACCCTGTGCTGGATGGTGTTGTGTCAACTTGACACATGCTGGAATCACCTGGGAGGAAGGAACCTCACTCAAGAAAATGTCTCCATAAGATCAGGTTGTAGACAGGACTGTAAGGCATTTTCTTAATTAGTATTTAATTAGGGATGGCCCAGCCCATTATGGGTGGTGTCAACCCTGGGCTGGTGGTCCTCGATTCTATAAAAAAGCAAGCTGAACAAACCATGGGAAGCAAGCCAGTAAGTATAACTCCTCTATGGCCTCTGCTTCAGCTCCTGCCTTCAGGTTCCTGCTCTTATTGAGTTCCTGTCCTGACTTCCTCTGATGATGAAAGAGATCTGGGAATAAAAGCCAAAGAAATCCTTTCCTCCCCAAGTTACTTTGGTTATGGTGCTTCATCACAGCAATACCAACCCTGAGACACCACCCTACCCTACATGTAGTCATTACCATATAGCCTGTGGGGCTGGATAAACAGAAAGCCAGGTGATTGGTACACTGACCAAAACCTATGTCTTAGAGACTTAGGATCACATCATTGTTATGTCAGCCCAGGTCTGAAGGTGTAGTTCATCTAGAAAGTCCATTGCCATGTGACCCTCCTATTAGATCTGAGTCCTGTTGCTGTGTTTCTACTATTGTGGCAGATGAAGGATTCTATGGATTGAATCAGACTTCTCTTTGCATGTTTGGTCCCAATTTCTGGTAGTTTAGCAAAGTCACAAAAATTTCAAGAGACTGGCCTTCAGGAAGAAAGTGGTCCTATGGTCACTGAGGGTCTATGACTCTTGGGTGATTCCTATCTCACACTCTGCTTCCTAGTCAACCTTGTGAGCATCTCTCCTTCATGACATGCCTCCATTTCCCATGAGCAAGCTCCTGGTTAGGGAACTGTGGACTAGCTACTTTAGAAAGGAAGAAGAAGGGTAGATTCCACAGAGCCTGGAATAAAAAAAAAAAAAAAAGGGAAACCTGTGATCATAGCTCTTTCCTTTGCTTTTTCCTTCATGCTCTACTACAACAGCTTTGGAGGCTCCATCTCCACCTCATACTGAAGGAAATAGAGATGAGGAGATACATTAGCGTGGGAATCAACATCTTAATGTCTGATTCTACAGGGTGTGAGCCAGGGCCATTGAACTTGGCATGAATTTAGCCATGAACTTGATCTTGGAAAAGAGAAAAGTGTTAGCTGGGACCCTACAACAAGCCAATGCTTGCAGAGCAGGAAGAGAAAATAGGTCCCATTCAGAGAGTTTCACATCAGTTCCCAAGACAAACCACAAGAATTTTAGAGATAGTGAAAATTATCATTCAAGAACATCAAAGAATATCAAGAACAACAAAGATAACTGAAGTGTGGTATGGTAGTTTGTATACGCTTGGTCCCAGGGAGTAGCAGGATTAGAAGGTGTGGCCTTGTTGGAGTAGGTGTGTTACTGTGGGTGTGGGCTTAAGACCCTCACCCTAGCTACCTGTAAATCAGTCTTCCACTAGCTGCCTTCAGGTGAAGATGTTGAACTCTCAGCTCCTCCTGCACCATGCCTGCCTGGAGTTTTCATGTTCCTGCCTTGGTGATACTGGACTGAACCTCTGAACCCGTAAGCCAGCCCCAATTAAATGTAGTCTTTTATAAGACTTTCCTTGGTCATAGTGCTTGTTCACAGCAGTAAAAACCCAACTAAGATATGTGGTATACCCAAGGAGCCTCTCAAAGGTAATAAGTTTATAGACAGTTACTATCTATATCAGTCAGGGGTCTCTAGGGTCACAAAACTTATGGAATGTCTCTCTATATTGAAGGAATTTATTGTGATGACTTAAAGTCTGTAATCCAACTACCCCAACAATGGTCAGCTGTGAATGGGAAGTCCAAGAATCTAGTAGTTGCTCAGTCCCACGAGGCTAGTTGTTTCAGCTGGCCTTCTGTAGATTCCAACAGATGTGCTGCCAAGTAAATGCAAGCAGGCAAAGAAGAACAAATCTTCCTTCTTACCATGTCCTTATGTAGGCCTCCAGCAGAAGATGTGGCCCAGATGAAAGGTGTGTACCACCACTCCTGGATCTGGGACTTATTTTGTCCCAGCTGACCTTGAATTTAGAGATTCCCTTGTCTTAGTCTCCTGGGGTTAAAGGCCTGTACTACCTTGCCTGGACCAAAGCTTTTCACAGCCATTATGCCTCAAGATCTCCATGCCAAGATCCATGTCAGAAACGTGTGTCTTTGAATCTCAAGATCTGGATCACAGGTGAACCCTCCAATTCTGAATTGTAGTTCATTCCAGATATAGTCAAGTTGACAAACAGGAATAGCCATTACACTATCTACGTGGCTTCTTGGTGTGGCATACGTTCTCCCCATCCAGGACTCTCAAGTCACAAGGAACCTGTTCCTCCTCACATACCTCACCTCCGCTCTTGTCAAAAGCAGAGTGTTTCAGCATGCCCTTGGCTCATGGCCCTTCTCAGCTCCAGGCCCTTTAATTAGCACACTGGGTAGATGTCCTTGACCACAGGCACCAGCCACACTGGGCTCTGATGCCTGGCTCTGCCTCTCAGCTGGCCACTTCACTCTACTCTGACAAGGGCAGCTATTTGGGGGTGAAAAATGGGGTAGGAATTTTTTTTTTTTCACTGAAGCAATTAAGGAATCACTGTATCTCCCATGATTAACTTCGAGAGCTCAGATGGAATGCAAAAACGCTGTTAGCAGAACGCTTTCATTTCTGTACCTGACATGAGCAATGGGAATATTTGTTCTGCCCGGGAGGATTACACCTTCCATTAATCTCCGTTTTATTGAAAGTTTAAATAACAGACAGACACAATGTGATCAATTAGCAGTGTAATTCCAAGGAGATGTCATAGCAAAGTGAAATCTCCAGCACATTCACGGCAAAGACATGGGGAGTTTGCTCCACTTTCCCTGCACACAACACAGTGTGTATATTTTAATTGAAAGTTTATTCTGCTCTGTGCCTCGTCTACTAAATTTTAATTTAAGATTGTAATGAGGAGGGTGTTTCTGAGGAGCTCTTCACAGGCAAGTAGATGGGGTTTTACAAATTAAGAAAACAAGAGAACTGGCAGTACTTTCCAGAAGAAACAAAAGAAAAAGAGGACCCTCCCCAGCTCTTCAGTTGAAGGCACAGACACTTGGAGAACCAAGCCAGCAGACATTTAACATCTGTGGGCCAAAGGGTGACTGAATGCAGCAAGGGTCCTGGGAGACTAATGGCTTGCCTTTGGTCTCCTATAGGAGTAACTTGCCAAAATGGGGGAGAGGGGGTCCTCTCCTTCCTTCTACCTCAAAGCTTTTTTTCCATTGCCATCTATAAGCAAAACCCCATAAGAAATCACGGGCAATATAAAAAGGCCTCCTGACATCTCAACCCCAGCTGAGCAAAGCAGGGTTGGAAGGAAGAGGAGGGACAGTAGCTTAGTGAGCAACATAACAGTAGGAAGTATTACTGAGTCTCTCTAACCGTTAGAGACCTAAACTGGAAAATGATGTTAAGAGTCAGTCCTCAGAGATGTAGAAAGACAAGTGGGAACTTGGCAGTGGTGGTGGTGGGTGTCCGGAGGGTTTGATACAAAGAAGGGTGGATATTTTCTCCTGGAGTGGCCTCAACAATACCAACAGCATCAATAAAATGATGTCACATAACTGAAGTCCTGGCTGGGTGGGGAGGGAGCCGATAGAAGGATGGAGCCTACTGAGGCTTCAGTGGCAGAATCAAAGAGTGAGCATTGGCTTCTCTGCTACCTCACAGTCAAAGGTTCACCCTCCAGCTCATTTTATCATAACCTTTAACTTACATTCCAGACATCTGCATCCAACTGCTGAAGTGCAGTGGCCTCCACAGTACTTGGTCCCCAAAGTGCACCCAATTAAATGTGCTGAGCATTAAACAGGACACTGGGCACTCTAGTGGCAACTACTGGTGACAGTTGATATTGCAACCCAGCTGTATCTACCTTTAGAACAGTAGTCTCAACCTTCTAATGCTGCGACCCTTTAATGCACTTCCTCACGGTGTCCTGACCTCAAACCATAAAATTATTTTGGTTGCTACCATAACTGTAAGTTTGCTACTGTTATGAATCATAATGTAAATCTGTGTTTTTCCAAGGATTTTAGGAGACTCCTCTGAAAGACTTATTCAATCCCTGAAGGGGTTGCAACCCACAGGTTGAGAACCATTGGCTTAGACAACCTTGAAATATAGATGTCCCTGAAAACTGCCAGTGTGGATTCAATAAATTTACAGAAGAATAAAAGACAGTGCTAATGGTGAGAGTTTATGAAGCTCAGAGGCACAGGACAAGAGAGGCGTGGTTTCTCTGACTTCTTTGTACTTGCTCACCTCACTGTTGCCAGCCTTCCCCCTTCACACACACGCACACACACACAAGCACACACACACACACACACAAGCACACACAGAGTCCATGTTACAGTCCAAACAGCCTCCCATCTTGAGACCTCTGTCCTTGCTGTTCCTTTAACCAAAACTGCTCTCCCCTGTGTTCTTTTGGCTTTCTTCGTGGTCTCTACTCAAATGTTATCATTCAGCTGTGACCTCTCTGACCCCTGCATTTAAATTACCAATAATTCATGTCACCCTTGCTCCACTTTTCTTCATTGAATTCACTGTCTGCCGGTATCTTACACATCTATTTCTCTCTTGCCTGACTCTTCAGAATGCAAATTCCCTGAGGGTAGATGTCTTTGTTGTCCTACACCTATCTCTCTAACACCTAATATAATCTATTAGTGACTCCAAAAAGCATGTGCTGAATGGTTAAAGAATGGGGATGTGTCCTGACTTACTAAGATTGCTCTGAAGGTAATTCCTATACTTCCCAATAAACCGTGCTGTGGAGACATTTTTGAGCTGAGATATGGCAGTTACCTGTGTGAGAGTGGAACCCCACCACGTGAGATTCAGAGATCTGTTGGGGAAAGCAAAGGACCTAGTGTGTGCCATTGGCCTTTCCTAAATGCCTTTCCTGTTCTTCCTTGCTGAGGGGTACCCCAAAACCCAGGTGTGTATACTACATTTGTGCCCAAATATGCCACAACATCCTATCAAAGTAAGAGAACCACCAATGGGCCATCTGTTTGCTAAAAGGACCCAGAGGTCTGTGGTCACAGGCCCTGGGAACCATGGGGCGGTCAGTGGATATGTCCTGGCTGGGCAAGTCTATGCCATTTCAATGAAGCAAGTATTCGGTAACTTTGGTACAGAGTTTTTGACAATAAAAACAGAGCTGAATAATGATCAGCTAGGTTTCCTCTTGAATGGTTGATAGTAAGATCCAGTAACTGAATCTCACTGATGCTGAAGGTGACACATCATCTTTTATAAACCTCTATTTGATTTGGCCAAGTTCATCCTGTGCATCAGCTCCTAGGCTGGGCCTTCCAATGCAAACTCCCTTATTTGTGGCAGCAGCCAGATCCCGTGCCCCAGGGATGACAATGCTAGCTAAGGGGGCAGGCAGGCAGAGAGAGGAAAGTAGCTTCCTCTTCTCCCTGGTTTCTTCTCCCCCAAGCAGATGATGTTACACATCACAAGGAATGTGCCTCCTACCTTCTGGACTAAGAACTTTCTGAATCTTTTTTACTCTAACATCCATGAATCCCTTTCTGGAATGTTCTCCCAGGGTGTGTGAGTCTGCTGTCTTCTAGAACCCTTCCCAGACATGCCTTCCCTTAGCATCTCTTGCCACAGGCCTTATGCTCCAGCTGCTTCTCAGTGTGGCCTTAATTGCTCATATTTTGCTTCTGGATTCCAAGGGAATCTCCTGCACATCAAAATTCTCCAAGTAGCCTATTATTTTTTCTGATTAAAAATGCCATTTTACCATTGTAAATGCCTACTGACTCTTACCCACAGGCAATTTTGCTCTGGGCCTTCCTTAGTCAAAGGCTCTTCAGTGACAACAACGAGATCCCTAGACAGTTGTGATACTGCATAGACCCCTCCTGTGAAGTGCACTGAGGAGCCTGTGGGGCCCAATGCCAAGGGCCTATCTTCAGCCTTTCATTTCAAACTCTTACTGTGTGCCTCTTTCCTTCGAAGCCTCCACCCCACCCCTATATTGTGCCAAGGTCAAAATTTCTCCAAGGTCAGAACAAGCCAATATTAGAAGAAAGAAGCCTAGCTGGAGATGGCAAAGCCCAGGAAACAGAATCTCTGTCAGTCAGGTGATGTCAAGACACAGAAATTGGCTTATATGAAGCCACAGAAGAGACCCAAATCTAACAGACCCTCTCAGTGTTGTGGGCAGGAGTTACACACACATTCTAGCCACACAGAGGAGGCATTGTCACCGTAGACCTGGAAGAGCAGAGGGAGGAACTCAGGTGATTAGAGCCTGGTGTGATCCAGAATCACTGAGGAGGCCTCAGTTCCCCATTGCTGTTCCATTGGTCTAACCCAACAAACAAGCTATTTAGCAAGGAGCCATGGGTAGTTTTCCCCCATATAGAGGCCATGGGTGTAGGGTGTGCAGCGGAGGTGCATGGACAATAGCTAGTGCAAGCCAAGTCTGGTTGTGACCATCTGCCTTCTAGGTTGCCTGACACTCACTGAAGCCCTGTGTGCTTTCCAAAGCCACCACTCACGGCCCTGCTATCTATCTGTCCTAGCTCTGTCTGGAGGACCACTTGAAACCTGAGGACCCGGAATGACTCTAACCTCTCCTTTCTTTTACCTATTTTTTTTTTTTTTATTCCCCTTTGACAAAGACTCCACCCACAGCCTCGGACAGAGTTTTAGAGAACTCTCTTGTCTGAGGTAGCTTTGCAGAGATTAGACTTTTGTTTTCTAGTGATCAGTCCAGAGCAAACACTGCACAGACTTTCTTTCCAGGGCCACAGACAAGCTAGGTTCTACACAGCTGTTGGCTTCCTTCTGTGAAGTTACTATCCTCATGCTTCCAAACTGCTCGAGTAAGGCTTGTAAAAAACCATCCAAGGAAGGGGTCACAGAGCTGAAAGCAGCTGATAATTCCCTTGGGGTAGCAGTCTTAACCAAAAATGGCTTCTGAGCATGCACCATGCTGAACTGAGCTCTGTACAGACCTCTCATCCTCCCACTTCGCCTCCTCCCAAGCCGAGTCTCACTACTTTCCTCCTCTCCTCCTCTTCTTCATCTTCCTCCTCATCTTCTTCTTCCTCCTCTATACGATATGTCTCTGTATTATTGGTGCCTTTCCATGAGGCCCTCACCCAGCAGGGTTAGCTATAAAAAATAAGGTTCGCTGGCTACTCCACAAATTCATAGCCTTGCCTGACAGCTAACAAGCACTATGGCCAGGAAGCACAGCAGAGTGAAGGCCCAATTACACAGAGGAGAGCCTCCTACAAAGGGTTTAAATGTGCTAACAAGCCATCACGGAAGGCCAGGGAGCCCCTAATGGCCTGCCTGCTGTCAGAGAGGCAGCAAAGGCTGAAAAGGAGCAGGCCTGCCACAGCTGCAGCGCAGTGATGTCTGTCAAGAATCTCTCTTTCAAAATCAGTCTTGCTGACCCAAAGCGGGGTGGGGAGGGGCAGAGTCATTGGGTAAGTCTTATAAAATGCAGCACCAGATGACTTCCTACCCCCTCACCACATCCCTTTAGTGGTTCCTCGTTGCCTATAGAATAAAAAACCAACATCCTCTGTTCTGCTGATGGGCAAAGTTCCATAGCTAGGTTTTAAAAAGGGAAGTTGTCAAGGTGAGAAGGGGGGCCAGGTGAACAGCAAAGGTTTGTAGACATTTGGTTAAAAGGCAGGTTCTAGAATCTACAGTGGTACACACCTGCAACACCAGAACTATGACTGGTTCCTTTCTGAAGAAAAGTAGCTTTCTAAAAGTCTTACTTATTTAAACTTAACCAAAACAAACATAGCAAACTGGGATCTGATCCCAGGTAATGGATTAAGAATCTAAACACTTAAATGTTACCCAGTGCAGATAGAAATCTGAGATCCAGAGAGGGGAAGGGACTGTTCAGAGAAAGATGGTTGATATATTCCTCAGAATATGATTTCTGCCTCTCAACCATATCTAGAACCACGGCTGTCTGAACTAGCCTCTCTGAAGGCTGAATCCTGTCCCTTGAGCAGTGCTATATGCCTTGGCTGTCCCTGGGATGGACATTTATCTCTTCTGGAGAGTCAGCTGAGATACTTGACAATTCTTTCCTGCCAGACACCCCAGCAACTAGTTCCAGAAGTCAGTTTTCAATGAACTCTGCTGGCTACCAGTTGAGTAGAGCCATGGTGAGGTGGCCTACTGGGCCAGTGCTCTCAGCTCAGAAGAACAAAGTCCAGTTCATTACCAGGAAGCATTTCCAGAGAGCCCTGGAACAAGGACATCTGTGAAAAATCACTTAGCATCCCACTTCTCTATAGAATACTGTGATAAGGCTGTATTCCAGCCTCACCTGGACACTTCCAAGGGGGGTCACTTGGATGCTGTTGAGGACGAGGCAGTATATGTGTTGATTTCTTCTCTTCTGCCTCCAGCACGTCCTCTGGCATGGGCTGGGCTTCTGCTGGGGTCTTGGGGATTAATTATAGCGCAGCCTAGAGTTACTCACAGCTTGGAAGCAAGAAAGATCAGCAAACAACTCATCGTTACCCCATGTGGCAGCAAACAGGTGACTGAGTACCAAGTTAGCAGCAAGAAAAACAACCACTGCAGCTCAACACCTTCAGAGAGATGTTATTCCCCATGGGACATGAAGGAAGTGGAGACCAGCGAGGGCAACCAGGTGAGGTCATAACAAGCCTGGTCCCTGTGAATCCAGCAGAACCTGAAATGCCAGAATGCTTTCTAATATCAGAGTAGGACTGGGAATCCGTGTGAGCCCTCTCCCTTTCTCCTGGGGATGACCAGCTCCCTCTAGTCACAGATGACATAGGAATTTCACAGCTGAGCTGGGCTAGACCACCATTCAGAGAGGTCACACAGGGAACAGTGCAGAGGCACAGATGGCTGTCCATGAGACCTGCTTCCTCTACCAAAAACTTTCTTGTATTGTACTGAGATTCACAGAAGCATAAAACAGGCAATTTGGATTTGACCTCAGAGGTTATTCTCTTATGCTGGGAAGTAGCTATCTTGCCCAGTAGAAATAACAATCCTTTAAATTTGCCTAACATTATATAGTTACACTTCATTTCATTTGGCTGGTACCTGCAGATGTAATCAGCATTCACATTCACCCTGTGATTGCCCAAAGTAATCCTCCGTGGGACTCAGAATAAACCATGCCTCCGGGGACCAGCCGGGATTTTTTTATCCTGATGCCGTGGTTCTCCTATGGACTGTATCTCTGGATTTGAGGTTCAGAGAAGACAGCAGTTTGGTCCTTGTGCAAGAGAACAAACTGACCTGAGGAAGTGAAGAGAGGCTGAGACAATAGGCAACCTTAATGAGCAGCTCACATGGCCACCAGCTTTGTGAAACACAATGAAGCTGACAGGAGATGTCTCTCTGAACGTGGTGTCCAGCAGACCTCAGGAGGCACAGGGGACATGCTTGACTGAGAAAGAGAGAAGTGATTATGAATAGATGGGGAAGATAAAATCCCAATTATCCCAAACTTGGCAACTAAGCCTTCTCTCATAAGTGGAACCCAGCCAGGCATGGCGACCTAAGGGAATCTCTTGGGAGCAGGGTGGGGGCAGTTAGAGAAAGAAGACTCAAACCTGCTTGCTACAGATCCCCTACGGGGCTTGGGGACATAGTAGATTGGCTTTTGACTCCAGGGTGTATCAAAAAGGAAAAAATGGTTGGTTGAAGATGTGTGTGTGTGTGTAGGGGGGTACTTTAGAGAGTTGGGGGAGAGAAATTGCCCAAAGCGGTCTTAAGAGAAACTATCCTGAGAGGCTGCCTGAAGGGGCAACAGGATCCTAGAAAATATCTGTATAATGAACATTACAGGACTCATGGGCCAAGGAGAAGGTTCTAGACCAGTGATTCTCAACCTTCCTAATGTACTGACCTTTTAATACGCTATCTCATATTGTGGTGACCCCCAAACATAAGATTTTTTTGTTGCTACTTCATAACTAATTTTGTTATTGTTATATATTGTAATGTAAATATCTGTGTTTTCTGATGGTCATAGGTTACCCTTGTAGAAGGGTTGTTCAAACCCAAAAGGAGTAGTGACACAGGTTGAGAAGCACTCTAGACTTTCCATAGAGAATAGATGCGTAAGAGTCATGCTTCATGTAACATGCTGAGTTATAGACCCCATCCTTGGGTCCTTAATGACAGGGTGATACAGTCACAGCCTGCCTGTGGCCACTAGTGAGTATAGTTGATTCTCAAGATCCCTCTAGACAGTCTAATCACTGAATTGAGACTGTACAGGGCCTAAGGAGGACAAATCAAAACATGACCAGGGAAGAGAGGGGTCATTCTGCTGAATTCATTCAGAATAGGAGAGTAGCCTTACAGAGTATGTTGGAAGAGACAAAATTGACAGTGTCTTGACTTTGACCAAAGCCAGTGGCAGTCTTTAGCCATTTGGGGGATTTTATATGGGTAAGATACAGGTTAGCAGGACAAGGCTGCAAATGTTCTTGTATGATGTGGTGACCCACCATCTAAAGAATCTGTGCAGCTATTGAACCTAGGTTTGGACACAGAAGCAACTATGAACCAAATCCACAACCTGGAGCCATGGCCAGCTGGAGCCACAGTCTCAAACAGACTCAACAGCCAAGCAGAATCGAAGTCAGCCAAACTCTAATCAACCTGCAGATCCGTGACCATGATAATGAATGCTGGTTCCAAGCCAGTGAGTCTTTGAGCCATGTGCTATGTAGTGTGGCCCAGCAAAGTGGATGGTATTGGGTATCCAAAAGTGCTGAGAAGCAGAAGCACCATTGAGTGTAAGATCAGATACAGTCTGCATGTAGCTGATGCCAGAGGAAACGATAGTCCAAACCTCCAGTCATTAAGATAATTTCTGCTACCTACCTCTTCTCTTGCTCCAGCCCGTACCTCCTGTTCCCATTCAGGTGCCTCATCAGCTAGTGGGCTACAATAGGGAGGTGATAAGCCCATTGTATATGTCAATTTGGCTAGGATACAGTTCCCAATTCAAACATTAATCTGTATATCGCTGTGAAGTTACCTTATAGATGTGATTAAAGTCCATGACTTTAAGGGAGGGAGACTATTTCAGAATACTTGGGTCTATTTGTTGAGAACCTTATGAGAAAAAAAAAAAGCTCAGACTTTTCCATAAAGAGGAAGAAATTAGGCCAGCTTTTGCCCATGTTGACAAAGTCCAATCTTTCCCTCCTGACAAACTGCCCTACTAGCTGCAGGCGTGTCTAACCAGCCCCTAAAGCCACACACACGAGTATCTGGCAGCAGATCTGTAACGATGCATATTCTGCATTGGTTTTCTTCTGCTGCTTCAATACTGACTAATACAAACTGTCCCCAGTTCCTGGAAGGACAAAGTGGAGAAGACAAGAGGCATGAGCTGGGATCTGCGCGACCTGGGACATGCATGTCCCAGGACAGGCAGCCAGAGCTCATCAGTGCTTGGGATGGAGAAGTCATTGCTATGGCCACAACAGGGTCCCATCAAGGAGAGAGAAGAAACCACACAATACTGGAGCCTTTTCATGGGCCTGGGTTCTTCACTTTGTGAGAACTTTTCATTTTTCAACCCAGGGGCACTAAGGGCCTGGGGATTTGCCTTCTTTGGGGCCTCTGAGCTGCATTCCTTGGATGGCACTCAGCCATTCTTAAAGGCCTGGAGCCTTTAAGAAGCAATTTGCCATGGTTCTCCCACCACACATGATCCAAGTTTAGAGCCAGAGGTCAAACTGCTAGATATGGAAAACACACACACACACAGACACACACACAGACACACACACACACTTAGACACTCACACATACACACACATACCTTTACACATACACATTCACACACTCACACAAATTCACACACTCATACACTTACACGTACACACTCACACACACACCACACACACATACACACTCACACACACACACATACACACTCACACACACTCGCATACTTAAACATATACATTCACACATTCACCACACACATTCACACACTCTCACACATACACACACACACACACACACACACACACACACACACACACATTTGGTGCCACAATAAGCATAGTATGGGAGGCTTGAGACCCAGTAGCTGACATGTAGGCAGGACTGACTCCATAACCCAGTATTTTACTCCCTAGGAATGTCTGAAGCTTGCTTTCTTAGAGTCATAATGGCCAGACGTACTGTGAAGGACAGAGGCCACTACTCTGGGTGACCAGTAAGTGTTCAACACACCAAAGCCAGGAACATGATAGTATTCTGGTTATCTACTCATCACACACACACACACACACACCCTTGGCCTTTGGCTGTCCCCCAAGCTGTTCCTCTGTTGCCACTGCACCTGCCGTTGGCTCTTCTCCACCTGCTCCCCCACCTTCTGCACCGGCCCTGAGCCATCCTCCACCTGCCCCTCTCTGTCCACCTGGCCCTGCGTTGCCATCATTGCCATTGCCACCTCTGTTGCTGTTCTCAGCAGCCCAGCCCCTGCACAGGCTAACCCAAGGACTTTGGTCCTGCAAGCCCTGTGGCCATAAACAGTTAATGTGATTATTGCATTTAGCCACATTCCAATAGCTTCCTCTCTTTAATCGCTTTGAAAGTGTTTCAAATTCCTTTCCTACGTGACTGAAATCAAAGAGGCACCTGTGAAGGCAGGAAGGCTGCCTGCCAGAGCGAGGTGGAGATGTAAAACAGACAGGCTTTGATGGAGAGAAATTATGTCTTTCTTAATTCCTTTTACCCTATAATTACCTGGTGCAACCACGTGGCTTCACAGCAAAAAATAACTTGCCACATAAAAGGTGTTGTCTATAGAATCCTGGTTCTAGTGCTCAGGGGCGGCCCGTGCGGGAGGCTCCCACACAGCCTTGCTCCAGGCATCTGCAGCCCACTTTTGTCTCCAGCTTCCCAAGCCACCACTTGGCTCCCAACCACCCGAACCCAAATCCCAAAGCTTACACTACACCTCCCAGCTCTGCAGCTGAACCACTGCCTGCCCACACCGTTGACCTCACTATTGCCTTCTTCCTTCCTGCTCCAACATTAGCTTCCTAGGAGCCTCCTCCTCCTCCCCATTGAAGCCAGATCAATCAGTGTCTCTGCTTGCCTCCTCTCTCCCCTCCTGTCTTGCCTGTTCTCTTCCATGCCTTCCCTCTGCTTCCTTCCTGGTTTCTGCTTTCATTATTCTAGACCAGGGACAACTTTGAAGATTCCATTATCTCTGGAAAGTGTCCAACTGCCTGCTAAGACCAAGCCTGTGTAACCCCACCCCCATTTTCCTCTCTCTGAGTAAGAACCCCCTTCCAATGCTTAAACCTCAGAACCTCTCTCTCTCTCTCTCTCCCTTAGGTTGGGGGTCTAATCAGAAGACACCCACACAAGAGTTTTCACAGTACAGCCGAAAGGAGCTTGCAGGGGCCTTTGAGTCACAGAAACCCCAGCTTACATCCTGGCTGTGAGCTTCAGATTCCATGCCTTTAGGGATTATTTCAATGTTCTTATTTGTAAAATGGCAATGGTGAGGAAAATTCTTCGATGTAAGTATGGAAGGCTAACTTACACAGCACATGAAAGCAGTGGACACGGGCTCCCTGTTCCTCCTGCTCTACCTGAAGTCTTACAGGTGAGGTGCTCACTGATGCTGTAGTCTTCGAGTTCAAACCTTCGTTTCCTCAAATCTTTAGCAACCGAGACCCCCAAGCCTCTGTCTCCTCA
Source organism: Arvicanthis niloticus (assembly GCF_011762505.2). Taxonomy (NCBI): domain Eukaryota; kingdom Metazoa; phylum Chordata; class Mammalia; order Rodentia; family Muridae; genus Arvicanthis; species Arvicanthis niloticus. The sequence continues at coordinate 49,689 of NW_023045919.1, forward strand.
ACTGTTCTGTGCAACAAGTTTTACTTTAACTCGAAAGATCGCGGTGGATATTAAGCAAACAATGTTAGGAAGGTGGCTCGGTGGGTAAGCATGCTTCCTGAGCAAGCATAAGGACCTGAGTTTGAATCTCCAGCGCTTTGCATTAAATAGTAATAAAAATAAAATGGCTGAGTGTATCTGTATGTCCAACTCTGGAGCAGACACAAGTGAATCCCAAGATCCTGTTGGCCAAACTCTCAGTGACCCTGGCCACTCAGCCACACCCTGCCATACACACACACTTCTGGGTTCAGTCTTTCCCCTTAACTAGGAATTCTGTCACTTGAGGCCAGTCAGTCAACTCAGAATTGGGAGTTTCCAGTTCATTGGGAGAGACCTTGTCTAAGGCAATAAGATGGAGGATAATAGAGAAAGATGTCTGACATCCTCCCCCTCTGGCCTATGCTGGCACATAGGACATACATGAGTGTGCACTTACATACTCATGGACATACAACATACATACAACCATGCACTCACGTACATGCAACACACATACAACCACACACTCGTGTACATGCAACATACATACAACCAAATACTCATGTTCATGTAACACACACACACACACACACACACACACGAGTGCCCACTAGGATTTCAGGGTTTCAGCACCTACTAGGTGGATTCCTTCCCTTCTCAGCCCCTCCTTTTCCTCTTACACCCTTAACACCCTGACTGGCTCGTTCTTACTCTCTCCCAGGCCTCTGTCATTCTGCTTGACACCATCTCACCATTATGCGCCTTTCTCTGTTGTCTCCTGAAATGGAGTTGTGTTGGAGAGCTGAGCTATCGGGATAAGAATGCCACAGGAGAGCATAGTGCTTGGCACAGCACAACTTGGTAAAATTCCTACAGAGTAGCATCAGCCTGGGAGTTTGGATCTCATGATTACTGAATTCTTTACTATCTGGGACGTTTTCCCTTAAGAAATAGCCAAGGGGAGATCATTTGGATCACAACCACACTGAAGAAGGCAACAAAATTCTAAATCCTCCTCTGCAGCCTCTCTGACAACTAAGCCAACAGTGCCGAGATCCTAAACTGCAGTAGGTCACAGATGGAGTGGGTCTTGGGGATGGTCTGATGAAAGCTCTTAATAAAGGCTTCACCTCGACTTCTGTCCAAGGTATCTGCTGTGACACAATACATTCTCCTGCCAAGTCCCCTTCTAGACTTAAAAACAAAGAAACCAAAATGTGTGCATTTTTCTCAGTGACCCTGGCCATCCAGTCCCGATCCTCATACTTCTAAGCACAGCGTCTCTTAGGTGAGAGTTCCATCACTGCAGAACTTGGAAGTGTGCCAGGAAACTTCTTTGCAGAGATCCTTGGTAGGGCAGGGCACCAAGAGCCAGACCTGTGAGATGAGGCTGGCTTGGGAATCAGAATATATAAATTTCTCCCAACCAGTCTGTAAAGAATAGGAACACAGAGAACACTTAAAAATATATCTAGGTCCTAGTCCAGTTTGTCCACACCTCAGGGACTGGGAAAAGGGAGCAGAGGTGAGTTGTGGCTCTTTGAGGTCTCCCTGGTCCCTGCAATTGCTGTCTTCCAAAGAAGGAAAAATCTGTGCCAAGGTAAACTGGGACTGTGTAGCAAAAAAAAAGAGCATTAGACATGAGCTGAAGAGAAATGAAAGGGTGTCACCTGCACAGGAAGGTGCAAAAGCACATAGCTGAAAAGTGAGGGTGCGTGGAGTTATTCTAGATGCCCCCCCCCCCGACAGCTTCTCTGTGCTTGTCCACAAGGGGGCGCTGTAGAACCTCAGGAGGCGGAGTCAATTTTCCCCTAGCGAATTCAGGCTCACTAATTATTTGCATTGACCAATAGAACCCAGTTGCAATGATACCTGTGCCTTTCTAGGTGACCTCTAGAGACCTTGCAGTTTCTGCTTTTGGAGTCTTTCTAATTTGAGATTGCTGTGGGAAAAAAATATTCCTTTGGTGGCTATAACCTTGAAGCTAAGGTTAACTGTAGCTGTTAACTTTGCAGCCTGATTCTGCCACAAAACTGCATGACTTTGTCTTCTGGGTTTCTGGTTCTTTGATAAAATTTAGGTAGAGAGTTGTAGGTTTATAATCCCAGACATTGGAATCAGGCTAAGGCGGGGGATGGCAAGCTTGAAGACAGCTTGGCAAGAACTTGTCTAATAAAGAGAGAGACTGACAGATAGTGGAGAAGTAGAAAAATTGTTAACTTTAGGGCTAGCGTAACAATGAGATGCCACTTACAGTTGTGTGACCTTAGATAAGTCATCATGTGGCTTCTTGAAGCCTAATTTTCTTCATCCCTCATGTCTGATTTGATTTCTGAAAGGATTAAGTGTTCAGTGGACAACAGTTGCTAGAAAAATAGCATTGCTTTCAGAAAGGATAAAGCCCATAGACTTCAGAACCAGATCAGCAGGTCCCGATGCCCCACCTACCACTGTCCAGCTGTGTGGTCTTGGGGGGATGACTGGGCTTAATACCAAATCACTAGACTCTGAATCCTTAACAGTGTAGGTGGTCACAATCACAGCAGTCCCTAGTGTTGTGTGGAAACATAGAGCCTCCAGGTAGGCAAAGTGCTCAGAGCTGTGTCTGGCACACAGTAGATGGCTTGACTGTGTGAATGCTCCATATGGGACTTTTTATACTACAGAGCCCATTCTACCACAGAATGCATTTGACCTTTACCAGGTCAAACACAGGGTTGAAGATACACATAGTGTTTCACTAGGCAACTGAGCCCAATGTCCCAGAGCTGACAAACAGTGGGGAAATGATGAGAGATCAGATTTGCGGACTCCAGGTCCCAGGTGAGAGGGTTCAATCCCAGTTCTTTCACTACATGCCTGGTCCCACCCATCAGGGGCCTGCTATCAAGCAGGACTATCTCAGACCCACCAGTGATATAAATGACACAGAGGCTTTTAAATATTTTAAAGCTTTGTCTTTTTAGCTAAGGCAGTCTTCCAGCTACTCTAAACTTATCTTGACTAATCCTGGCACTATGTCCCACCATGTGGCCAGCTCTAACTTCTTGGCTCGGTTTTGGTCTGTCCATTCACCTCATGTCCTTGGTGAATTCTCTTTCTGTCAGGGGAAATTCCACCCTCCATTTCCTGTCCAGCTATTGGCCATCAGCTTTCTATTACAGCCTATCAGACACAATTCTAGATTGCCTAAGGCAAGAGAAGAAAAACAAATATTTACAAAATAAGAGACCATTGATAGTCCATAGAAATAACAATACAAAGAGTATGCCAGCTTTAAGCTTTCTGCTGGTACAGAATTAACAATTGGATACACAGAGACACACCTTCACACAGTGTTCCCAAACACACACTGGGCTTTGGGGCTGCAGGGGTGAATAAGCGCTGGCTACACTCTCATTTGTTCATTTCATGAAGACACAGGAGAGTGGGGCAGGGAGAAGAAGGTCCTAGAAAGTATGATGTGGGCTCCTTCAAATTGCATCTTCAGACACTAGTAGAGTGAGACCATGTATGTGAAGAACTTTAATTGAGAGCAGAAGGCACACAGTACAGGTAAGAGTCCAGGTCAGGGGCTCATAACCTAGTGCCAAGAACAGGAATGCTGACTGGGGCAGGGTGGGGGGTGAGAGGTGGAGGATAGAATTTCTTTTACCACACATGGTACCACAACAGCATCCTCAGGATGACAGTGAAGATCCAAGCCAGGGCCTAGGGTGCCATCTTTCTTTTTGTCATCAGGGTCTGTGGGAAAAGTCATGGGCCCCATCATGCTCTTGAAGATGCCCTCCCAAACCTTCCTTGAATAGAAGGCAGAGAGGAAATTCTTTCTACTCCCCTTCCCAGCCAAACCTTACCGCAGACCAGCTCCACAGTGGCAATTCAATCTAAAATGTCTTCTCCGGGCTCTTTGAACTCTTCTTCCCTGGAACTTGGCTGGTGGAAGTAAATCACAAGGTGGGAGTGGGCTTTGAAAGATATACCTATCCATGGTCCCCATGCACCCACTGCTGCTCTGCTGTGATGTAAATAGTCTATGATCCTGCTGCCGTGAACTGAAGTCCCTCCAAAATCATGATCCAAAATAAGCCACTTCCCCCTTAAGTTGACTCTGTCATGTGTTTTGTCAATAGTGATATGAAAAATGGATGATGTGTCACCTCTATTAAGCCCCTGGAAGGCAGCTCTGGAACACAGACTAGTAAAGTCTGAATTAATTCATGGGATTGACATGAATTAATAACCTCAAATCCAAAAAAAAAAAATCACTCAAATCTAAAAAAATGTCATACATGTTTTGAAGGATGCTTAACGGTCACATGGTCTGGTTTAGCTCTGCCCACTGGTGAGCACTGGAGGATGCAAGCAGAAACAATTCAGTCCATGGTGAGGAGGACCCTTCAGCCTCCCAAGGGCAACTGTGTGCAGTGTGTGGCTCTTGCCCACACTTTGCTGTTGGGATGTGAGTGGACCCATCCCCTACAGGACCACACCTATCAGGACAGCTGAGTAGGCAGCTTTACCTGATCCATAGTCCTTTGTTGAAGGACTCAAATAAATCACACATCTCAACACAAATGCAGCCTTTGGGAAAAATCCATCCAGGCTCTTGAGTTCTCATTTCCAATGATTCTCAGGAAGTTATTGGAAAAATCAAAACACTGTGTTTCCAACTGCCGCTCAAGACTCACCAAGTTCAAACGCTTGCCGTAAATCCAGAGTGCAAAAGGCATTTTTCAAAGGTTTATTGTTCCCCAAATGACAATAATGCCATATTGACCAACTTCAGGGGCACCCTGGGAGTCTGGGGAAAAAAACAGTCAAGCAAGCCAGCTCTTTAGCTGACAACACACACACACACACACACACACACACACACACCCCAAAAGAGAAAGTTTGTGAAATTGACAGTCCCGTTTAAGTTCACAGCCTTTTCTGTTTTGACAGCATGTTTGTTTGCAGGTCTCTATGTGATGCCACTGGGTGTTGGAAGCACCTGCTCCTTACAGCTCTGGCCTCTGGCTTCAATATCACTTTCCCAGTCAGCCCTTCAAGCAGCTGCCAAGATAGAGACTTGCAAAAATTCTTGCAACAGGCATTTATTAGGCAGCTACTATAGACCAGATCCTGAAGATTCAACAATGGGAAAACAAATAAATAAAACTTCTGCATTCATTCATGGGTGGCAAGGTTAACAGAACATCAGTAAGGAAGATACAACACAGGTCAAACACTGTGTGTGCCAAGCTTTAATTGTTGGATGCTGACAGCAAAACTGGGTTAGCCTGGGCCAGAGATATGGAGCAGCAAGCAATCTATCTCCCTCCCCTTTGATCCCCACAGTGTCCCACCCAGTCACAGCTTCCCTGGAAGTGAACAGGGTATTATATGACATGGGCTCTGAGATGCCTTTGTCCTTTTGATTTCATCCAGTACAGCTGACCCATAGTGGGACAAGATGAAGGCACGGCCTCTTCTCCTCTACCTCTGTTTAAGGTAATTTACACCTTGACATGATAAAGTCTTCCAAACAATGGGGAGCAAGCTCCAGCAGATTTTCTAAATATATGGTGAATTTTTCCCTCAGAGCAATAAAGAGCGAGTAAATCACAAGTATTAGTCACTGTGTTAGCCTGGGCTGAGAAACTTGTCTGAGTGTGATGTCACTGTGTTAGCCTGGGCTGGGGAGCTTGTCTGAGTGTGATATACTGTGTTAGCCTGGGCTGGGGAGCTTGTCTAAGTGTGATATCAGTGTGTTAGCCTGGGCTGGGTGGGGAACTTGTCTGAATGTGATATTACTGTGTTAGCCTGGGCTGGCTGAGGAGCTTGTCTGAGTGTGATGTCACTGTGTTAGCCTGGGCTGGGTGAGGAGCTTGTCTGAGTGTGATACACTGTTAGCCTGGACTGGGGAGCTTGTCTGAGTGTGATACACTGTGTTAGCCTGGGCTGGGGAGCTTGTCTGAGTGTGATATCAGTGTGTTAGCCTGGGCTGGGGAGCTTGTCTGAGTGTGATACACTGTGTTAGCCTGGGCTGGGGAGCTTGTCTGAGTGTGATACACTGTGTTAGCCTGGGCTGGGGAGCTTGTCTGAGTGTGATACACTGTGTTAGCCTGGGCTGGGGAGCTTGTCTGAGTGTGATATCAGTGTGTTAGCCTGGGCTGGAGAGCTTGTCTGAGTGTGAGGGAGGTGGTGCTGGTCTAGTTCTGCTTCTGCCCTCTAAATATCCAGGCACCTTTGTGCACTGCTTATCGAGGCCAGGTAGGTTTGCAGGAACTCAGCTGGCTTGAGTGCCGGGTAGAAACAGCCTTTACTTGTGGGTTTCAGTGAAACAGCTCTTCTTTATTGGGGTATCGAAGCTCTATCAACCCTGGGAAGTGGGTAGGGGTTTTTCAGGATGAGTGTACACCATTGGCTGGGGCTGAGGTGTTGGGAACGCTTCATTTGCATGAAGAGGAATTCCAGGTGCTTGCTGGACATATCCTTACAGGGAGAGAGGATGTTAAACCTATAATTTGGCCACCAGGCTATGCAACCACCTCAAGGATGGCAGAAGTGGGGGTCGTACAGGCTACATGCACTTGGACATGCAGACGCAGAACAAAGAGGAAGATAGTCCTAACTCTTTCTCTGGACTGGGTCCCCAAGTCACACTGCTTTCGGGCCCCACAAGGTGGGCTGGGAGAGAAAGGTTGGTGTGAGGACCTGAAACCATCACCTGATGGAGCTGGCAGAGGGGATATCGATGTCGGGCATAAGTGGCCCTACTAGCACTGAGGAGCAGGTCTTCTGGGGAACATGTGAATGGGGCAGGTTTGGGGGTTGGGTGGGGTGGGGTGGGGGTGGGACTCAGAACATGAGCTTGAACCCCGATCCTGTTTTCTGCTAGCTGTATGCTGAACCTTCGTGCTCCCCAAGAGCAAGCACTCTTGGCTGCTGTGGTAAAAAGAGGCTGTGAACAGTGAAGGAATTAATGACTATGGTGCTCCCACTGTAGCCTCAGGAGTGTGGGTCCTTTATGCTGTGCAGAATCTCCACATACACATCACAGCTGTAGAGACTCACGGGGCATCCTTCAGTCATCCAGTGTTAGTCATCTAATCTTTCCTCTCTGTCTCTCTGTCTCTCTGTCACAGTCATGTTCCCTCCCTTTTGTGTCTCTATAAACCTCAGTTGGTTTTTAGTATGGGTAGGGGAATAGGGTTGCCTGTAGGGGTTGTTTGAGCATATGGGGAGAGTTTGTGCATGCTCTGAGGGCTTGAACATGTTGTGAGGGGGCTTTGAGTGGGCTTGAGGATGTTGGGGGGTTGGGTGCAGGGGTAGAGTGTGTAGGGGGGTGTTTGAGTGTGGGTATGGGTGTTTGCCTGTGTGTGCAGGTGTTGGAGTGTGTGTAAGAGGGGTTGCATGCGTGGTTGTGTATTGTGTATGTTTGTCTATGGCTGTGACTCTGTACATTTAAGTCTTTTTATCTTTCAATGTTTGTTTCCTTTGTCCCTTCCACCCATCTCTTTCTGTCTCCATCTCTATCCTGCTTCTCCCATTCTCACTCCTGAGAGTCAGAAGTGACCTGCTGACTCTCACGGTTCCGTTTGTTATAAGGAAAACACTGAACAGTCGTTCCTTGCTCCTGCGAGGAGCCTGACAGCTGGAGCAAACAATGAGAAATTCAGAATTAATTGGACACTGATTATTTGCCAGGGGGGAAATGCTGAGATATATATACATACATGAAACAAAAGCCAGCCTAGCAACGGTGACTACCGCTGCACATAGCAACAAAGCAGTCCTAATGAAGCGTGACAATGGCAGCCTGGAGCTGACAACGGCCAGTACACACTGAAAAGAAGAAAAACAAATGCTTGGGCTGCTCAAGAGCTGAGGCAGTTTATGAGGTGACACGCCACACCCACAGCAGGTCAGCCACAGTCCTCTGAAACCTGCATACCAGAGGCGGGAGACATGAACCGCATGCCCTACCCACACACCTCCATTCATTCAGTTTTCATGGAAACAACTGGAAACACTAACCTAGGTACGGGGGGGTGGGGGGGGGGAGACAGGAGCCAGACTCAGTCCCCATGCTCAAATATTGACCAGTTTGGACTGGAGGGAAGATCAAACAGATAAGGAGCTGCAATGCTTTAGCAGAGCTGCAGCATCAGCAACCACAGACACCTGTCAGAAGAGGATGGGATCGGTTAGGGGAAGGCAGAAGGACAAGCATGAATGAAACAGCACACATTGCATGAGAGAAGAAAGGACCTGAAGGCAGAGGATCAAGAAACTGGGCTTCAGACGGGTCCTCAGAAGGTTAGCTGCATTCGCCGTATGATCTAGCAGTTAGTTCTCTTTGGTTTGTACCAGAGAGAGTTAAACATGAGACTTAAAAGAATGATCATCACCAACACGGCCCATAATAGCCAAAGTTGGACACACTCAAGTGCCCAAGAGCTGATGAACGGATGAACAAAATTAATATGCATATGCAATGGAATATATTTGTTCACAGAATGAATTAAGTATGCATTTATTTTAAAACCAACATGGAGGAACATCATGGCCAGCAAAAGAAAACAGTCACAGATACCGCATTATGGGATCCTATCCACAGGAAATGCCCAGAACACACAAGTCCATAAGGACAGAAAGAGAAAGGAGGGAGTAACAGAGACAGATGGGATTCCTTTTGGGAAGAGTAGAAATGCCTTGGAAATAAACAGAGGTGAGGGGCAATGGCTGTACACACTGGATAAGTATGAAATGCCCCAAATCATATGTTTTAAAATACATAAAGGATAATTTTATGTGCTATGATTTGGATCCAATTAAATAAAATAAGAATAAAGAAGGCACAGGTTGGGAGATGGTGGGAGACTGAATTTGCTGAGGCCATGGCTACCTCTGGCTTTGCCATAGGGGTGCAGAGGGACCTTCAGATGTTCAACCATGGGGGTGATCTCACACTTTGAGGTTTCAGGTCACCTCAAAGGCCACACAGAGAAAGGACTTGAGATCTCAGCAGTGGCAGTGAGAGCTGGGGACTGAGGTCAGACGGGAGCACTTTAAGGGGTGTCAGAGTAGCAAGCAGGTAACTGGTAGGTGGATTTGGAGGACAGACCTGGACATACAGAAGAAATACCTTAGCCTAGAAAAGCCCCTTGAAAAGCTTGAGGAAAGCAAGATTTCTGTGTCTCCCCCAAAGCCCTGCTTTCACATTCCCAGGAGAGGCCTGCTGGGACATGAATGGAGTCCTTGTGCCCCTTTGCCTGATGTTCAGGACATGTCACGCCCCATCACAGCAGCATACTCCAACAGAGGCTCTCAGAGCTTTCTGTTTCCTCCAGGGCCTTGCCAGGTCTGAACTTTAAAGACCTGCTTTAATTAGCTCCATCTCCGTGTGCCGCGCTGGGCGTTATCTCCACCTCAGCTGGCTTCTTTACTTTGCTTCTCGCCTATTGACTTCCAGAAACTCTGCCAGCCACATTGCGGCTCTGATTAGAGGTTCATGAAAAGCAAAGCAGGCTTTCTGAAGCACAGAGCCCTTCCCCTGGAGAGAGGAATGAAGGCTGCAGTGTGGGTGCTGGGCTGACTGTTCTGACAATCCAGGATGCCTCTCTACATCCCCCAAACTAGCCCTAAGCCACACATGCCCCTCCCTGACTCTGACTGTGACTGACTACCTTGAAGGAATTGGCATAAGATAGGCCAGAGTTCCAGCTGGTAAGGAGTAGAAAGAAACCAGGCATCTGCATGGAGATTTTAAGAAGTTAGTGGCCTAGGATAAAGAGGTACCAGGGCAGGACACCGGAGTGTGACAGAGAAGGGACCCTATGGTACAAAGCAAGCTAATCGTTGTCAAAACGAACCCCATATGCCAACATCTGCATCATCCATGTATCAGCTTCACCGTGGCTTTGTCATTTCATGTACACACCTGGCAATTCATGCAGCCAGGCAGTTATCCCTTACCAGGTGCCCTCTCTGTGCTGGTAATGGTACCTTCGTTCAGCAGAATACAATGTGGGATGATCAAAACAGAAATAGACTAGAGTCATGTGACCAGCAGCTTCCAGCACTCCGTAGAATTAAAACATGCATAAAATTTGAGATCAGACCAAACTTAAAAGGCCTGGAGCCTTAGAAGAAGTACACGCTGATTTCAGACTGAAGATGGGGTCCCTGAGATGTGGCCATTGCCAATGGGATATAGCATGACAAAAGACCCTGATGAGAACCCTTGCACAATTCACAAATGTACCAACAAAAAGAATCCTGACTCTGCCTCTTCTACGAAGGATGGGACAGTTTTAGATTCCTGCTACCTGGGCCCAGGACTATTCTGAACACTTTACTAAGAGCTGAGTCTGCAGTGGAGCAAGGGCTGAGCCCTAGATGAGAAGCTAGAAGGGAGGCAGCAACTGAGGCTCAGGGGTCTGAGGTTTAGGGCCCCATCTTAACTTAGACAATGCTGTAGCTTCAGTCTCTGACCACATACAGGGCATACAGACACAGCCAGGGACCACATGTGGGTCTGGAAGTTAGTTGGGTTTTTAGTCCTATGCACCAAAGATAGGATGAGTCAGTGCCTCAATTTGCTTAGCACTCAAAAAAATCTAAAACCAGGTGGACTGCAGCAGGCTGCTGCCGATTTAAATTTGTTAAAGACCCTAATATCCAGAGGACATCATCCTCCTACAAGAGATGGTGGTGCTTAGGGGAAGAAGGGCCACTTCCTGAGTTCTAATGCACTCTGAATTATGCCCAGAGCTCCCGGTGACTGCTTATATCATGTTTGAAGACACTGCAATAAGTTTCACACCTCCATGCTCATTGGGTCCTTAATACTGTGGAGATGAATTCAGAAGAACTGAGTTGCCAGGAGCCAGGAGCCCTCATCAGTGCTCTCCTGGGTTTTGGGGTTCCCAACACCCCAGGGAGGAAAACAGAATGATAACAGGCCATGAAAGTTCATACTTGGTTATATATCACTTGTCTTGAGTCATTTAGTTAATGGCCCAAACAGAGTGACACTCATATCTCCAAACTCCAGTCTGACTGTTCTGACCACTGTATCATGCATCTCCTGGGGAAAGGGATGAGCTGAGACTATACTTCAGTTACCAGCAGGAAGTGCTCAAGAGCAGAGCCAGGATTCAGTGGCTGTCATGTACCCCTTAAGGAGGTGATTGGACCTTCATTTGCTGTGCAATGGAGACTTGTATCAAGGAGCCAGGTGGATTGAGTCACTCCCTGTCTCAGACTTAAACAAAGCAGCATCCTCCATCTGGAAAGCTCTCTGGGGGCTGGAGAGATGGCTCTGGGGTAAGAACATTTAGTACTCTTAGTTCCTAGAGCACACTTTCAACAGCTCACAACTGCCTATAACATCAGATCTAGGGCTACAACGCCCTTCTCTAGTCTTCAAGGGCACCTGTACTACCATGCACATACCCCAAACACACACACACACACACACACACACACACACACACACACACACACGTATATATGTATGTATGTTTTTAGAACTAAGTCTAAAAAAAATAAAAGAAGAAAAGAAAGCTCTCTGGTGTTGAATTTAATATAGTCAGTGATATCACTATTTCTCTATTAGAAATTTACCAGTATTTTTTCCTTTGGTGCTTAGCGTAAACCCTATCTTTTTTACTTCTTCGAGAATATTTGATGCAGCTGGAAATAATAAGTAAAATCAGTCCCAGAAAGAAATACCATGTTTCCTCTCATTTATGGGTCCTAGACTTTATGAATTCATATCATTACATATGTATAGATAATGAAAAGATAGAGCCAAATTGTCTAGAGTAACAAAGGGCACTAATGGGAGGATGTAGGGAGGGAGAGGAAACACAGTCAACATATATATTTCATGAAAAGGCCTTATGTAACTCAGTATAATAAAATGCAAAGTCCTAAAAGTTTTTGATGCTTCTTGTCTGTCTTCCAAGTACATGGTAAGTATTTCATGCCCATTTGTAACGTTCTGACTTTGTGAACATTAAATCTAGGTGTGAAGCTGAACACTGCTCTTGCTCTCTATAGCCCAGCACCTGCAGCTAAGTGGTCTTCCCTTCCCCTATGGTCCACACATGGCAGAGAATCACCGAAACCATACAGATCACTACCCATTCACCGCCACCTTTGGGGCTGAGTTCCAAGACGCACGTGCAAGTGGAGAGACATGTTTCCTTTACTATTATACTGAGAGAAGAGCCTGTGTTCCTGTGGTCAGAAGAAAGGGACATAGATGCAGATGAGCCACTAGCTGTGTCCTACACAAGGGGTCAGAGGCATGGTATTGCCCAGGCATCTGCCATCCTGGCATAATTTGGGAATAGCCTCATAATCTATCCTCCAGCAGTGGAGTCTGATGCCACCACAGGATCTTCAGAACACAGAAGCAAGGAAGAAAGAATAGAGCTCCCCAAACCCCTGTGCTTCCTCTTTAAACAAATCCTCAGATCCCAGACAAGCCACCGTAACACTTCCCAGTAGCTGGAGGACCAGCCGGTTGCCACACATGCTGCTGGCCAAGAGGAGGAGAAGGGGATGCTACAATTCAGGATGTCTCACGGAAACTGTAGGAAAGGTCACAGTGGAATGAATTACAGAGATTAAAAGAATTCCCAGGTCTTTGGAGGTCACACCTGCACCTCAGCCTCTCGGTTTTCTCTTTAATCATCAGTCTCTAATTCTGGAACATAAAATTACAAGCTCATTGATAATGATCGGTGGTTTACTGAAGGAAGCCCAGCCCTAATTAAGAGCAGAAGCTGACACTGCTTTTCAACTTCCTACCGAAGTCCAGCAAGGAAATTACCTGGTTCTGCAGAGCAAATAACACCAGTGGGCATACAAGGGGCCTCGGTTACCTGATGAATGTGTGCTTGGCCATGTTAATATGCAGAGAGAGTTGCTTCGAGTGTTAGCAATTTGCTCGTAATTGGGACATTGACAGACACCTCAGAAAGCAGCTGAGCTGGTACCTGAGCAAAGAGCTGCATTATCTGTTCTTGGGAGATGAAGACATGCAGGCAAAATCTACGGGAAGCTCACAGTAGCTGCACCAGGTCAGACGTCAAGGGTCAGGTTGCAGCTAGATTCTGATTCTTTGATGAAGATCAAGGGTCAGATCTAAATCAGTGTTCAGCCTATGGCCAATGAGAGGTGAGTCCAAGCCTGGGGTAAAAAAACTGAGATCCAGACAGAGTGTCCATCAAGTACTCAGTCAGGTTGAGTTTCCATCAGGGACTCGGGCTCAGACTGAGCCTCCCTGCCTTCCTCTCATGCCCTGAAGCATTTTTCTGTACTTCTCATCCTCTCTACTTCTTTCCTCTGATTACAGACATGGAGGCACTGGAAACTGACCTCCCAATCTTGGACTGTGCAAAGGAGCCTCTTCAGGCATTTTTAGGTAGAGGCTTTACCTGCTTGTGAGCTCTGGTATCTCCAGGACATGTTGTGACCTGCCAGGAATCATCACCAATGAACAGCGGAGGGCAGATTGGTTTGCACAGCTCTCACTAAGGAATCCCACACTCCATTACCCTCCCCCTTCCCTCATGCCCATATCAGTCAGCATGGTACTGCAGATCTTGGCAGAACAGTCATTGGTCACATCAGGGAGTCAGTATGAGTGATAGGTTCTTCCAAAGCTACACTAGGGTGGTCTTCTCGGGAATAGACTCTTGGTACTCAAAGCAGACAAGATGCTAGGAGCAGAGTTTCCTTTACACCCAGAGCCATCAACCCATGTTTCTTGGGTCTGTCTAGGGGTTCCAACCTAGAAATGAGTAGATGACCACATGCATGCTGCATCCCGATAGTCCTATCTGCTAGGGGAAAAGGTTCTCTCTTAGGATAAAGAACTTCCAGTGCTGAGAATCTTTGAGCAAATTGGGAAGGCTGGTTACAGTAGAGTCCCTGGACCTTAGATTACCTTATTCTTGGGAACCATGACTGTCCTGAACACACTTCCTCAGCCACCAAAGCTTTGACAGAGATGTCAGCTGTGTCAATTTTCAGGTGTGCTGGCAGACAGATGTTTCTGCATCTATGTGGAGTTAGTGCTGTTCCTAGGTTTGTTTTGGTTTGGAAATATTATTGACTTTAGCAACTGATGCTCAACAATAGCCATGATGGCCAAGGCCTTTTGTCAGGAATCTGGCATTTGCTCTCTGGTAACAGTAAACAGCAGTGCCATTATTTTAACAGCAGTTAAAATGTATGGAAAGCTTGTTACCTGCCGGGTGTCTTGTTAGTTCCTGCATGCAAAGTTACAGGCAATCCTCAGACCTGATGAGAAAAGTGCTATTATCAGCCACACTTACAGATGAAGAAGTGAAGGTTAGAGAGATGGAGTCACTCACTAAAGCCAAAGAATGTGGAGGTGCATGACTATCCAGAGAGCTCTGGTGTCCTCGGGTGGTATGTACTGCCTCTATGTATGACAGAGGATGTGGCCCAGTTTCAGTTTGAGTCAGCCTCTAGTTTCATCAAATGGGCCAACCTCAAGGTTCTAGATATCTGTTTACACAGAGGATGGAGGAGCTTTGTAAAGATTAAAACTTTGAGCTCTGTCAGGGTCTTGCTCAGAAAGCCCTTCCCTGTGCCTTTAGGTTCATCCAAACCCCCTACTTTCTCCTCTATCAGGTTCAGGGTACCCGGTCTCATGCTGAGGTTCTCGATTATTGACAAATAATTTATTTATTTGTCAATATTAAAATATTGACATGACAACTACTAATGGACAAATGTGACCACACAAACCCTAAAATATCCTCACAGCAGAGGACACCATCATTCAAATGAAGAGATGGCTTGCAGAATAGAAAAAATGCCTGCTAGCTACACATGAGACAGAGGATTGGTATCTAGAATACACAGGGAACTCAAAGAAAGCTAAACATCAAGTAAACAGAAAAGCCAATGGAAAAATATGGCATGGAATTGAACAAATAGTTCTCAAAAAATGAGATAGAAATGACTGAAAAATTTCTTTAAAAATAGCAATCAGGGAAACATAAATTAAAACTACTTTGAGATTTCATCTTCCTCAAGTCAGAATGGCAAGGTTTAAAAAAATGATGGAAAATGCTATCACAGTTGTCAGGGAAAAGGGACACTTGTTTCTTGTGGACCTGCATGCTGGTGTAACCACTTTGGAAATTAGTGTGGATGTTCCTCAAAAATTGCCAGGAAATGGGAACAGACTAGATGTCCATCAGTGAATGGTTATATTATAAAAATGTGATACATTTACACAATATAATATTGCTCAACTGCTAAGAAAAAATGAAATTCATAGCTAAATGGATGAAACTAGAAACATTACCTTGATTGAGGCAACCCAGACCCAGAAAGACAAACATTGTATGTTTTTCTCTCATTTATAAGTGCTACCTTTGAATCTTCAGATTTTTGTGTCTCATTTGGAATATCCATAGAGGTCAGGAGATTAGTGACAAGCCATGGGAAGGGGTGTCTGTCAGGGTAGGGAAGGTAGAACACAGTGATATAAAAGGAAAATGGGGGATAATAGAACAGAAAGGGTTAAATGCGTTGGAGGATGGGAGAGCATGGTAAAGGAGGAGCTACAGGGAGGAATAACTACCACTCAAGGCCTTCTGGTAAAGTCATATACTGCTGTAATATGCAAGACTGATGCTGTAGAATCTTCCTGAAACATAAACATCTACTTATGTTCAAAGAGCCTAAATATAGTTACCCTAAAATGAGACAACAAAGACTACTAGACACCACATGCTAACAAATAAAAGTCTCAATGTCAAGAATGATTTACCTCTATTGCATTTGTTGGAAATGGATTCCCCTAGGCCCCCAAATATTAGATGCTATCGCCATTGATATTGAATTACTCTCCAGAACTTGATGGTATGATGGCTAATCTTGGCTGTCAGCTTGATCACATCTGGAATAAACTAAAACCCAAGCAGCTAGGCAAACTTATGAGAAATTTGGTTGATTAGATCATTTGAGGTGAGAGGATCCACACTAAATCGGAGTATACCATCTGGTGGCAAAACACATGAAAGAACAGAAAAGGGAAATTTTGCTTTTGGCCTGCTTGACCCTACTCTTGATGGATGGCAAGTTCATGTAAGCTGTTGCTTTAGCCAATATTAAATCCAACTTTTTCAGGATTCCAACTAAGATAAAAAATGAGCAGCTTTCTAGGAATCCTCCAGAACTTCCAGCACCAGACTGGGGCTCCTGAGACCACCGGCCTTGTGGACTGAATAACTACTAGATTCTTGACCTTCTTGTCATGAGACAACCATTGTTAGACAGCCTGGACCACAACCTGTAAGCCATTCTAGTAAATTGTGTGTGTGTGTGTGCGTGTGTGTGTGTGTGTGTGTGTGTGTGTGTGCCTTGAGAGCTACAGTAATAAACTCATTGGTGCAAATAGTGGCACAAATGTTGCAGGAGTAACGAGACACTTTCTGGTTGGATTTAAGGCTCAATCCACAAGATGAAATTCAAAAGATGGATCTACAAAATGAGAAACAGACTTCTCATTACATCCATAGATTAGTGCATCCCTCAAACGTCATCAGTAGAAGAACACAGAGACTTACACTGACCAAGGCCTAAATGGAACATCTACATTACATTTACCTCCTCCCACAAGGCTCAAGAATCATTTTGGATAAGAGTGTGAAAGACAAGATGGTGGATGACTGTTAGAAAATGGTTTGTGGACACAATGGGAGCAGTTCCACATCTACACCAGTGTTGTGACAGCAATGATAAGACTGGTGCTAGATAAGATCAAGCTAGACAAAGTCCCAGCATGGAGAGGACAAGTGAGCACAAAAATCCTACCTCCACCTGAAGAGCAACTGGTAAGAGATAATCATGGAGAGAGGGAAGATTAATTTTTTTAAGGGTGTGATCTCTGGTCAGTCTTAACATGCTCCAGTAAATTGCCACATACCTAAAAGTATATAGGCAGCATTATACTGAACTCAATGTATGAGTTTTGATTTTAAATGAGAAGGCCGCTCGCCCCTCCTGCAGTCTGAGGCCTGCGGGTAAGTGCACCCAGGAGCCCCCCAGACACATTCTGGGGGATCCATAGAACCCATAGCCAGCGCTAGCACGCCCCGTCCGCCGCTCGCCCCTCCTGCAGTCTGAGGCCTGCGGGTAAGTGCACCCAGGAACCCCCCAGACACATTCTGGGGGATCCATAGAACCCATAGCCAGCGCTAGCACGCCCCTTCCGCCGCTCGCCCCTCAGGCAGTCTGAGGCCTGCGAGTGAGTGCACCTAGGAGCCCCCCAGACACATTCTGGGGGATCCATAGAACACATAGCCAGCGCTAGCACGCCCCATCCGCCACTCGCCCCTCCTGCAGTCTGAGGCCTGCGGGTAAGTGCACCCAGGAGCCCCCCAGACACATTCTGGGGGATCCATAGAACACATAGCCAGCGCTAGCACGCCCCTTCCGCCGCTCGCCCCTCATGCTGTCTGAGGCCTGCGGGTAAGTGCACCCAGGAGCCCCCCAGACACATTCTGGGGGATCCATAGAACCCATAGCCAGCGCTAGCACGCCCCTTCCCCTGCTCGCCCCTCCTGCAGTCTGAGGCCTGCGGATAAGTGCACCCAGGAGTCCCCCAGACACATTCTGGGGGATCCATAGAACCCATAGCCAGCACTAGCACGCTCCTTCTGCTGCTCGCCCCCCCTCCGGTCTGAGGCCTGCAGGGTCTGAGTCCCAGACCAGACCTCTACCAGGTCTGCAGTTGTGTGGACCCCGGATTCCACCTGAGACATACTGGAAGGTCCGCTCAACCCAGAGCCACAGAGGAACAACTGAACTCAGAGTGTCAGACAACATACCCTGAGATATCCAGGAGGAGACACTGCACCCAGAACAGCAGACATCTAGCTGGACTGCTACCTTGGAGGCACCATATCCTGAGGCATCCTAGAGATACCACTGTAATCAGGGCAGCTGGAAAAAAAACCACAAAGACATCTGGACTCCTAGAAGACCAAACAAAAGCGAGACAACTGGAAAGACAGGCTTCAATCAGAGACAGAAGTACAGGTAGCACTAGAATTAACCAGATGGCAAAAAGGCAGGCGCAAGAACGTAAGCAACAGAAACCAAAGTTACATGGCATCATCAGAACCCAGTTCCCCCATCATAGCAAGCCCTGAACACCCCATCACACCAGAAAAGCAGGATTCAGAATTAAAATCACTTCTCATGATGATGATAGAGGACTTTAAGAAAGACATAAATAACACTCTCAAAGAACAGATAGAAACCCTTAGAGAGGAAACACAAAAATCCCTTAAGGAATTACAAGAAAATGCAACCAAACAGGAGAAGGAATTAAACAAAACCATGCAGGATCTAAAAACGGAAGTAGAAACAATAAAGAAATCACAAAGGGAGAACACCCTGGAGATAGAAAACTTAAAAAAACGATCAGGAGTCATAGATACAAGTATTACCAACAGAATACAAGAGATGGAAGAGAGAATCTCATGTGCAGAAGATACCATGGAAAACATAGACACAACTGTCAAAGAAAATGCAAAATACAAAAAGCTACTAACCCAAAATATACAAGAAATCCAAGACACAATGAGAAGGCCAAACCTAAGGATAATAGGAATAGATGAGGGGGAAGACTCCCAACTTAAAGGACCAGTAAATATTCTCAACAAAATTATAGAGGAAAACTTCCCTAACCTAAAGAAAGAGATGTCCATAAATATACAAGAAGCCTACAGAACTCCAAATAGTTTAGACCAGAAAAGAAATACTTCCCGCCACATAATAGTCAAAACATCAAATGTACAAAACAAAGAAAAAATACTAAAAGCAGTAAGGGAAAAAGGCAAAGTAACATATAAAGGCAGACCTATAAGAATTACACCAGACTTCTCACCAGAGACCATAAAAGCCAGAAGATCCTGGACTGATATCATACAGACCCTAAAAGAACATAAATGTCAGCCCAGACTACTATACCCAGCAAAACTGTCAATCATTATTGATGGAGAAACCAAAATATTCCATGACAAATCCAAATTTACACAGTATCTCAACACAAACCCAGCACTTCAAAGGATAATTGGTGGAAAACTCCATCACAAGGAGGGAAACTACAACCTGGAAAAAGCAGGAAAGTAATCTTCCAAAAACCGTAAAAGAAGGTAGCTACACAAACATATCTCCACTGCCAATAACAAAAATAACAGGAAACAACACTCATTTTTCCTTAATATCTCTTAATATCAATGGACTCAATTCTCCAGTAAAAAGACATAGACTAGCAGACTGGATACGTAAACAGGACCCAACATTTTGCTGCATTCAGGAAACGCACCTCTGTGGAAAGGACAGACACTACCTCAGAGTAAAAGGTTGGAAAACAATCTGCCAAGCAAATGGTCCCAAGAAACAAGCTGGAGTAGCGATTCTAATATCAAATAAAATCAGTTTTCAACCAGAAGTAATCAAAAAGATAAAGAAGGACACTTCATATTCATGAAAGGAAAAATGTACCAAGAGGAACTTGCAATTCTCAACATCTATGCCCCAAATGTAAGGGCACCCACATACATAAAAGACACTTTACTAAAACTTAAAGCATACATTGCACCCTACACAATAATAGTGGGAGATTTCAACACCCCACTCTCAGCTATGGACAGATCATGGAAACAGAAACTAAAGCGAGACACAATGAAACTAACAGAAGTTATGAACCAATTGGACTTAACTGACATCTATAGAACATTTCACCCTAAAACAAAAGAATACACCTTCTTCTCAGCACCTCATGGTACCTTCTCGAAAATAGACCATATAATTGGTCACAAAACAGGCCTCAACAGATACAAAAAGATTGAAATAATCCCCAGCACCTTATCAGACCACCATGGATTAAGACTTGTCTTTGACATGGACAAAAACATCAGAAAACCGACATACACTTGGCAACTGAACAATGCTCTACTCAATGATAATTTGGTCAAGGAAGAAATTAAGAAAGAAATTAAAGACTTTTTAGATTTAAATGAAAATGAGGACACATCATATCAAAACATGTGGGACTCATTGAAAGCAGTACTAAGAGGAAAAATCATAGCTCTAAGTGCTCACAAAAAGAAAGTGGAAAGAGCATACATCAACAACTTGACAGCAAACCTGAAAGCATTAGAACAAAAAGAAGCTAGTATACCCAAGAGGAGTAGACGGCAGGAAATAGTCAAACTCAGGGCTGAAATCAACCAAGTCGAAACAAAAAGAACTATACAAAATATCAACAAAACCAGGAGCTGGTTCTTTGAGAAAATCAACAAGATAGACAAACCCTTAGCCAGACTAACCAAAGGGCGCAGAGACAGCATTCAAATTAATAAAATCAGAACTGAAAAGGGAGACATAACAACAGAAACAGAGGAAATTAAAAAAATTATCAGATCCTACTACAAAGGCCTATACTCAACAAAATTGGAAAATCTGGAGGAAATGGACAATTTTCTAGATAGATACCAGGTACCAAAGTTAAACGAGGAGCAGATAAACCACCTAAACAGTCCCATAACGCCTAAAGAAATAGACACAGTCATTAAAAATCTTCCCACCAAAAAATGTCCGGGGCCAGATGGTTTCAGTGCAGAATTCTTTCAGACCTTCAAGGAAGACCTAATACCAATCCTCTTCAAGTTATTCCATCGAATAGAAACAGAAGGAACACTACCCAATTCATTCTATGAAGCTACCATTACACTCATACCTAAACCACAGAAAGACCCAACAAAGAAAGAGAACTACAGACCAATCTATCTTATGAATATTGATGCAAAAATACTCAATAAAATTCTCGCAAACCGAATCCAACAACACATCAAAACAATTATCCATCAAGATCAAGTAGGCTTTATCCCAGGAATGCAGGGATGGTTCAATATTCGGAAATCCATCAATGTAATCCACTACATAAATAAACTCAGAGAGAAAAACCACATGGTCATATCACTAGATGCTGAGAAAGCATTTGACAAAATTCAACATCCCTTCATGTTAAAAGTCTTGGAAAGATCAGGAATACAAGGCCCATATCTAAACATAGTAAAAGCAATATACAGCAAGCCAGTAGCCAACATCAAACTAAATGGAGAGAAACTTGAAGCAATCCCACTAAGATCAGGGACTAGGCAAGGCTGCCCACTCTCACCTTACCTATTCAATATAGTACTGGAAGTCTTAGCTAGAGCAATTAGACAACAAAAGGAAGTCAAAGGGATACAGATAGGAAAGGAAGAAGTCAAAATTTCACTATTTGCAGATGACATGATAGTATACTTAAGTGAACCTAAAACTTCCACCAGAGAACTCCTAAACCTGATAAACAACTTTAGCAATGTGGCTGGATATAAAATCAACTCAAACAAATCAGTAGCCTTCCTCTACTCAAAGGATAAACAGGCAGAGAAAGAAATCAGGGAAATGACACCCTTCACAATAGCCACGAATAAAATAAATTATCTTGGAGTGAATCTAACAAAGCAAGTGAAAGATCTGTATGACAAGAACTTCAAGTCTCTCAAGAAAGAAATTGAAGAACATCTCAGAAGATGGAAAGATCTCCCATGCTCCTGGATTGGCAAGATTAATTTAGTAAAAATGGCTATCCTGCCAAAAGCAATCTACAGATTCAATGCAATACCCATCAAAATTCCAAATCAATTCTTCATAGAGATAGAAAGAGCAATTTACAAATTCATTTGGAATAACAAAAAACCTAGGATAGCGAGAACTATTCTCAACAATAAAAGAACCTCTGGGGGAATCACCATTCCGGACCTCAAACTGTACTACAGAGCAGTAGTGATAAAAACTGCTTGGTATTGGTACAGAGACAGAAAGGACGATCAATGGAACAGAATTGAAGACCCAGAAATGAACCCGCATACCTATGGTCACTTGATATTTGACAAGGGAGCTAAATTCATCCAGTGGAAAAAGGACAGCATTTTCAACAAGTGGTGCTGGCTCAACTGGAGGTCAACATGTAGAAGAATGCAAATTAATCCATTCTTATCTCCTTGCACAAAGCTCAACTCCAAGTGGATAAAGGACCTTCACATAAAGCCAGGTACACTGAAAATATTAGAAGAGAAGTTGGGGAAGACCCTCGAATACCTAGGCACAGGGGAAAAGTTCCTGAACAGAACACCAATGGCTTATGCTCTAAGATCAAGAATCGACAAATGGGACCTCATCAAATTGCAAAGCTTCTGTAAGGCAAAGGACACTGTCAACAAGACAAAACGGCAACCAACAGATTGGGAAAAGATCATTACCAATCCTACATCTGATAGGGGGCTAATATCTAATATTTACAAAGAACTCAAGAAATTAGACGCCAAACAACAAAATAACCCCATTAAAAAATGGGGTACAGAGCTAAACAAAGAATTCTCAACTGAGGAAACTCGAATGGCCGAGAAGCACCTTAAGAAATGCTCAACATCCTTAGTCATCAGGGAAATGCAAATCAAAACAACACTGAGATACCACCTCACACCAGTCAGAATGGCTAAGATCAAAAACTCAGGTGATAGTAGATGCTGGCGAGGATGTGAAGAAAGAGGAACACTCCTGCATTGTTGGTGGGGTTGCAAGCTGGTACAACCACTTTGGAAGTCAGTCTGGCGGTTCCTCAGAAAATTGGACATAGCACTACCTGAGGACCCAGCTATACCACTTCTGGGTATATACCCAGAAAATGCCTCAACAAATAACAAAGACATATGCTCCACTATGTTCATAGCAGCCCTATTTATAATAGCCAGAAGCTGGAAAGAACCCAGATGCCCTTCAACAGAGGAATGGATACAAAAAATGTGGTACATTTACACAATGGAATATTACTCAGCTATTAAAAATAATGAATTCGAGAAATTCTTAGGTAAATGGATGGATCTAGAAAATATCATCCTGAGTGAGGTAACCCAATCACAAAAGAACACACATGGTATTTACTCACTGATAAGCGGAGATTAGCCCAAAAGTTTGAAACAACAAAGATTCAACTACCAGAAGACACGAAGCTCATGAAGAAGAAAGAACAAGTGAGGATGCCTAGGTCTTTCTTAGAAGGAGTAACTAAATAACCAAGGGAGCAAATATGGAGACAAAGTGTGGGTCAGAATCTGAAGGGGGGGTTGTAGGGAGACCATTGTGTCTGGGTATTCATTCCATAGGCAGTCACCAAAAATAGACGCTGATAGGGATGTCAGGATGGGAAAGCTGACAGCAGCCTGATAAGGCTGTCTCCTTAGAGGTCTCTCAGAGTCGGACATACCCAGAGACAGATACCCACAGCTATCCATTAATCTGATCAAAGTTCCCAATGGAGGAGTTAGAGAGTAAATTGAGGGAACCGTGAACCATACGGGCTGGTGGCCCTGTGAGGAGAGCAAGAATACCAACCAGCCAGAGCTCCCCAGGGTCTAAACCACCAGCCCAGGTGCACATAGGGAGAGACACATGACTCCAGCTGTATATGTAGGGGAGGATGGCCCTGTTGGGCATAGGTGGGAGACAAGATCATTGGTACCCTGAAGGCTGAGCACTGAGGGGGGGGAAATGTGGGGGGGGGGAGGGAGGCTGGGGGTAGGTGGGTAACACCTTCATAGAGGCAGGAGGAGGGGGGATGGGATAAGGGGTTCCTGGGTGGTGGGGGAAATATGGTAAGGGGATAAAATTTGAAATGTAAATATTATATCCAATAAAAGAGGGGAAAAATAGAAAAGCGGTTAGAACCAACATTCTTAATAAAATGTCAGCCCCCTTTAAAAAAAAAAACTATCTTGATACTAAAATTTGTTTTGAGAATTGTATATTGCAGAATGATCAGCCTTGGTGTATCTACTCAACAAGCAAGCTGGGCAGACCTGCTCAAACCTCTGAGGTCCGTGAATTCCATCTGGAGGCAGCGAAGACACAGCATCAGAGGATTGTCAACTTGCTCTCCCCCACCCCACTCCTCTTCTAATATCTCAACGCCCATAATCAGCTTGAAGAAGCTAATGATGAGTCAGCGCCCCTATTCCCTGGGCATGGGGACTAAGGTGGTAAATGTTGGGCTGTCTCCCTAGGGAAAAGTAGTGGTTTTGTCGGAATAGAGAGGATTAGCTAGGGTTTATTGCATAGCCATAACCTATTAGAAATCTGTATAATTAATATCAAGATGAAGATATAAATTCTTAAATGGCACCAATTTACTTTGTTTACAAATTTTAAGGTTTTCATTGGCATGAGCTTCTTAGTGATATAAGAGTGAGAGGAATATTGTTACTCTCATAGGCATTGTACCAGTATAACACACTTAGGAATACAAAGCTTAGACCCAGTCCTTCTTTAACTTTTTTAACTGATTTGAGATGGTCAGCCTGTGAGTTAAGGGACTATAGCAAATTCATGACTTGGAGTTTATTATAAGGGTGTTCTCTATGTTTTATTTAGAAATAGCTGAGTGGAGTTAACAGGCAACAGTCCAGATTACCTTACATGGATAGCTGGTTTTCAAAACATCAGAAATCCTTAGAATTGACATGACAAACATTTCAGTATTAATGTTCATTTTCATTAGAGACCTGTCTGCTCCGGACAGCTTCCTATGTTAAATTCTAAGAAGAAATTGAGCATCCTTGGAGTTACTCCAGTTGTGGTGAGACAGCCACTAGGCAAGAATTGCCACTTTCCTTCTACAGACAAATTACTGTCCAGAAAAGGACACACTTGCAGAATAGTCGACTGATTATATCTGCCTAGACAGAGTAATCAGCCCTTAATAATTCTGCAGCACTAAGGTCTGTCAGATGATCCTGGGCCAGAAGGCAGAAGAACAGATGCTCCAACGTTTTGAAGTAGAGCGAGTGTCCAGGTGTTCAGAGGTCTCTATAAATTGGCTAAGTTTTAGAAGCTATGCTTTGTGCTTCCCACAATTATAGTCAACTCAGTCATTCTGGATTTCTGATGGGGTTGAAAACTTATAGCTATTTACTTTGAGAGAAAAGATCTGAGTGTATGGTCATCAGCTGACATTCATCCTAAAGCCAAGGAAAAAGCCAGGTTCAGAACTAAGTGTTTTAGTTAGGATAGATGACAGAGGTGCTGGTTAGTCAACAAAAGGATGGACTGGGTATTAGGACTATCTTGTACCTCACTGGTACAAATAGGCATAATTATGCTCTAATTGTATTTTGAGAGAAAAGTTTCCTTTTAACAGGAAGGGTGATGTGTAGGAGGAGCTAAGGTGGGAGGAGTACTGAGAGGAAGAAAAGGAGTAAGAAGAGGAGAAGAAGAAGGAGAGGAGAAGCTAGGTGATGAAAGAGAGATAGAGGGGGGAGACAGGGAAGCAGATGTTCATGTATCTCCACCAGTCAAAGATAGTTGATATATCTAGGTTGGGTAGTGGGTTACACCTCTGATTGAACAATACCAAACTTATAAAGCCTATGATTAACATTTCTTAAAAAAATGTATAAATGCAAAATGAAAAGGGGGCATGGGATAGGGGTTTTCTAAGGGGGGGGGAAATGGGGAAACGGGATGGTATCTGAAGTGTAAATGAAAGATCTAATAAAAAAAAAGAAAGAAAAATAAATAAATAAATAAATAAAATTTACATCTGAAATGTAAATAAATAAAATAGCAAAAAAAAAAAATGAGAACACAGCTGAAGAAATGCCTCATCAGTTAACAGCATATGCTGCTCTATTGCAGAGGATCTGACTTCAGTTCCAGATACATATGTCAGGTAGCTCACAACTTCTTATGTGGTGGTTTGAATATGCTTGGCCCAGGGAGTGGCACTATTAGGAGGTGTGACCTTTTTGGAGTAGATGTGGCCTCATTGGAGGAAGTGTGAGCTTTGAGACACTCTTCCTAGTTGCCTAAAAACACTCTGTTCCTGGGTTTCTTTCAATGAAGATGTAGAACTCTCAGTTCCTTCAGTGCCATGCCTGCCTAAATGCTGCCATGCTCCCACCTTGATGATAATCAACTGAACCTCTGAACCTGTAAGCCAGCCCCAACTAAATGTTGTCCTTTCTAAGAGTTGCCTTGGTCATGGTGTCTGTTTACAGCAATGGAAAGCTTAACTAAGACATGCTGTAACTCAAGCTCCAGGAAATTCTGACATGGCATTGCTGGTTTCCATGGGCACCTACCATATCTGTGCACACATATACACACGTATACGCATACATACACATGATTTAAAAATAATTTTTAAAAAAAGCTTTTAAAACTGAGAACAGAAAGTTGGGTGAATATGAGGTAGGAGGAGTGGGTCTGGGAGGAGGTGTGGAAGAGGAACAAAATGATCAAAATAAAGTGTATGAAGTTCTTTTAAAAATTAATAAAATAAGTTGAAGAATAACAATGAGGATACCTAGTGTAGATCTCTTGCCTCTACATGTAAAGTAAGGTAAGGAAAGGTAAGGTAAGGTAAAATAAAGTAAAGTAAAGTAAAGTAAAGTAAAGTAAAGTAAAGTAAAGTAAAGTAAACAGATCCTAGAGACATAGCTCAGTGGGTAAGAGAGCTTGCTGATCTTGCTGAGGAGACAGGTTTTGTCAGCACCCACACAATGGCAGCTCACAACCATCAGTAACTCCAGTCCTAGGGGACCTGATACCCTCTTCTGACATCTGTAGGGACTAGGCACACATGTAGTACACAGACATACATGCATGCAAAACATTCATACACATAAAATAAAATAAGAACATTTTAAAAATACTAAAACAAAGCTAAAACAAAATCATGTTTCTTAGACAAAATTTGGAAAATATGTTTAAAATACTTGACTCCCTTTATCAAGCCTTGTGAGATATATATATATATTATATACCAAGTACTCTGCCTTGTGGTTTATACCTCTTATATACCAGGTACTCTGTCTTGTGGTATATACCTCTTATATAACAGTTATTCTGCTACACTTGGAAATGAAAAATAAGAATAGTCTCTGATGTCATAAAATTTAATTTGTATCTCATGAATTAGAATAACTTGTGTTGGTTACTAATATAAACATGTGTGTGTGTGTGTGTGTGTGTGTGTGTAATTTCTTGCAATGACATTGATGTACACACACACATCTTGCCAAATAATCTGAGTCTGTATTTCTCTCATTGTGTTACAAGCATTTTCTTGAGTCCTAATTTGCCCTTTAAACATGAGTTTTAATGGCTCTGGATGTCTCCCCCTATGCACTACCATTATTTTGCCATTTCCCAACAGTTTTCAATGTTTCATGATTGCAGATAACACCATGATAAACATTAATGAGATCCCAGCTAGGCTGCGATACAATCATGTGAACATTCCAGAAAAAAAATCACCCTGCAGAGGCTGATTAAAGGAAGGTAGAAACAAGCGGGGGAGACATGTGAGCCAGTAGGAGCATTTCAGGCCATTGAGAGTGAACCCTAAGTCAGGGCTGACTGAGGATGAAGGCTGCAGGAGAGAGGAAAAGTAAGACAAAGCCAAGCCTTGGGGATCCCCCTGCCTCCATTTCACCTCTTTTTAAGGCACTCTCATGCACACCATTTTCCCTTTGACTTCCATACTTAGTTGTCAGCCCTGTCAAGATTTTATTCTATCCCTTCAGATTCTCCGTGAGACCTGGTACAGGTTTAAACACCTATTAGTGAGATGTCCTTCCTCCTTTAATAGAACTGGGAGTACATGATGTTTACTAAAACAGCCATTAGGGTTCAAAAGCAATATAGCACGCCACCTGGGAGGGTGCTATATAACTAAGAATCATCCCTAGGACCCTTAAATGTGATGGAGCTGGTTATTTCAGAAGGAACGGACTTACTCTTTTTCTTTCATTGAACCCAGACATGGCAATCATCTCTACTCTGTCCATAGACACTCCACATGTCTATAGCCATGACCTGGAAGTGGCCCTGGTCAGACCACAGTAGCAAAGTGGAGAGTGGGAAGTATCCCTAAAATATCTCCAGGAGGGTGTGAGAGGCCCGGGGCAGGAGTAGATGTTCTAGAACGGTCTTTGAGGAACTCTCGGAAAGGAAGAGAAGGCAATCTTGAGCTGAGAATGAGCAAGTAAAACTCAGACTAAGAAGAGATGGCCTTTCAGGACCTAAAGGGATTTTTGTTGAGAGCTGTAGTATCAGCTGAGTCAAAGTTCAGAGACCACATCCCCCAGAGCAGCCAAGAGCCTCTACTCACCAGCTCTGTCCCAGACATTGGTGCTAGAGACAGTGGGGAGCAAGACCATGACCCAGGCCAGCATCCTCAAGGCCATTATGATCACTGGCAGAGTAGAAGTGATTGACATGTCTTGGGTCCAAAAAAAGATTGAGTTCTCTCCTGTTCCAGGGGTCTCTGATGTATACAAGCATTTTAGTAACGTTCCAAGAAGCCCAGAAGCCAGGGCTGGAACCTCTTTTCTCTCCCTTACACTCTCCCAATTTACTATAGTTCCCGCTTTATGGGTGTGAAAACTGAGGCCCAGACAGGTAAAGTTAACCAGCTATGTATGCACCTTTCTTCTCTACCTCCTACTAAGACACTGGTTCTATTGGGTCTGTTGCTGCTGATGCTTTGGGAAATGTTGAGCAATTTTTGGTGATCGCAATTGGGGGAAGGGTATATTACTGATGTCTACTGAGAACAGGATGAAGGATGTTGTCAAAGCCTATGGTGTTACAGCCTTTAACTACAGGAAATGATCAGCCAAGATGGAGGGATGGCTTGGAGGTTAATAACACTTGTTAATCTTGCAGAGGACTGGAGTGGAAATTTCTGGTTGTCTCATGTGATGCAGACGCACATAGCACTTTGCTGAGGCGAGAACTGTGAGAGGACACGTGGTGTTTGGAGAGAGTATAAATAGGACTCAACGGACAGTGATGGAGTGCTTGCATAGCTAGCCTTGCAACACTTCACCGGTCTCAAGTCATTGCTGATTTTCACTTTGTTGAGAGGGGCGTGGCAGAGAACTCCCGGCATACTGGCTGGTCCTGGTTACTCTGTCTGACTTATGCTGATTTGGTGGAGGTCTGGCAGTTTCTGTTGGATGGTGCCACCATTGCAGATGCGTGGTTGGTGACACTTTTGAACGGTACTGTTAGTATCCTGACAACGAAGGTTGGAATTGCCCCCAAAGAACTGCTTCTAAACAGGGCCACACCCCCTTGTCCTATTTACCGTCTTTTCTTCCCTACCTTTGAATGGCGGGCTAGAGGGGGGAGTCAAAGTGTTTGAGAACCCTTATTAAAGTAGGTTTTGAAAAAAAAATCTAAGCCTACAGAGGACCCAGGTCTGGTTCTCAGCATAAAAGGCAGCTCACAAACACCTAGAACTATATAGTTCCAGGGAAGCCATTACCCTTTCCTGGCTTTGAAAGGTTCCCACATATACATGGTATACATGCATATGCTCAGGCACACACATGCACAGAACATACAATTTTTAAATAAGAATATTTTATGTTGGTAGTATGGAGGCTGACAAACCGTAGCTAGTGTACCCTAAACACCTAGACATAGGCGTTCAGTTCCCTTCCTGCGGCTCTTAGAGTTTACCTGAGTTAACAGCCTGTCTGAGTAGGAAATCCATCTCTAAGCCATTGGATTGACCAAGACCAAAGAAGGCCAGCTATGACCCACGGTCTATGTGTCCTGCAACTAAACCATGAGTCCAAAGATACACAGGGCAGAGAGGGGTAAAGTGGGGCACAGGAGAGATGGAAAGTAGTGGGAAGGACAAACCCAGAGCAGCTCTCCCTCCTCAGCTTCTTCATCAGCTCCTGTAGGGATGCAGAACACAGACAGCTCCTGGAACCGCTTGCCTTCCCCCAAGACAGCACTGAACTAATATTTGCTTTAGCAAATGGCTGAGCTGTTCATCTCCTCTGGCGACTGGGATTTGTTTTCCTTTCAGGAAATCACTGGGGTTCTAAGTCTGAGATGCTGACATCTGGAGGACCAGAGTCTTCATTAAGGCTCAGCGCCCAGGAAAGCATTTCCAGAGATGGTGGGACAGAAACAGAAGGAGGCAGTGACAAAATTGCCTGAGGACCTACTGTATGCTGGCTTTTTTTATATGCTGCTGCACTGATAATAATAATAATAATAATAATAATAATAATAATAATAATAATAATAGAAGAATGGTTCAAAAAAAAGAAAGAAAAGAAAATTTCAGTATCAGGAAGCTTATCCAAGGTCACACAACTCCTGAGCGTTGACGAAGGGATTTAAATACTATTAAGGTCTGTTTCTAAGCTCCCCACATGTACAAGTTAGGGCCGTTCCAGTACAGAACTTACAGGTGTCTCGTGCACTCCTGTGATGGGGCAGAGATGAGTCAACTGGACACTGTAGGGTATGGTGGACACTCCTGTAATCCAAGCTCTCAGGAGGTAGTGGCAAGAGAAGAAGTCACATGCAGCTCTGCACACATGGATCCTGTGGGAAATATCTATATTGCAAGTCAAGAAACTCTATTCAAATTGCCCAAAACTGCAAGTATTTATCAGAACATAAACTTGGAAATTCTTTAGGTCAGGTTTCAGGGTTATTTGGAATTCTTGGTCATGATGTCATAAGACACATGAGGCTTTTATTTATTCTCCTTGGCTTCTTCAGCCTCAGGCCTCCTTTATGGTATCAAAATCCCTACAAAAATTCCAGGTATGCATTCTGTATCCCATCACCTGAAGGAAAGGATATCCAGCCTTTATAGATCTCTCAGGCTCATGTGGAGCCTCCCTTCTCCTAACCACTGACCACATCTCAATGGTCCAATTTGAATAACACTCTATCTTAAACCAGTCTCTTCACCTGAACGGAAAGCCTTACAATGACTAGCTTAAGCCCAGGTTAATTGAATTAGATACTATAATAAGGGCTAAGATTGGGAAGTATATTCAGTAAAAAGAGATCAGAATCAACTCTTGGCATATTGGGGTTGTCACTCTATATCAGCATGGCCATTACCCATCATCATTTTACCTAAAGTGAGGGATGATGGGAAGGGTGGGGAGGGACTCAATGGGTCTGCCAGAAGCAATAAACAAACTAGCTGGAGGAGGGCCAAGGGTTGGGCAGCTTTCTAGTGTGCATAAGAATTATAATTCATGGTATAAAAAAAGTGTTAGTGAGGCCAGATCAAACATCCTTAATTTGAACACCTGAAATTCAAAATGCCCCACTTCTGAAATAATGTGTTAACACTGATGGCCACAGGTGGAGAGTTCACACGGCATCATGTGACAGGTAAAATTCAATGCGCAGAGGAACCAAAACATTATGTGCAGTTGCCATTGAGTGATACATGTGATAGATATAGATATAGATATAGATATAGATATAGATATAGATATAGATATAGATATAGAATAAAATATATTAAATGAAATATATTGTGAATGAAATATAAATAAATGGTGTATAGACTTGAGTCTTCACTTCGGGATCTTGCATTATATATAGCATGAATATTTCTAATCCTAAAGGAAATCAAACCCAACATTTCTACCTCCAAGAATTTTAGATAAAGGCCTATATAATAAATACATGAATAAATGGGAGGGAGAATGGAAAGGCTTCCCTTAAGAACAAAACAGGATATGTTAAATGCCTTGTGAATAAGTCTCCACCTGTGGATGCTAAAATGGGAGGACAAGCCAAGGATGCCTACAGAACCCCAGCCTCCTCACACAGGCTCTAGATTAAGTTCCAAGGAGAAACTGGTGACATCAGAGTGAAAGAGCCTAGTGGGCCCAGCATCACCAATGATTGACCTAACAGCTTCCCTCACCCCCACATGGCTCCTGATACTATCACTTAACTGATCTTTGTGCCCAAGATGCATAATTTGAATTAATCATGAAAAAAGATCAGGCCAACACAGGTTTGAAGACAGTCTACAGTCAGCTGCCCACTGTAGAGTGAGTGTGATGGCATACTCCTGTAATTCCAGCTCTCAGGAGGCAGAGGCAACAGGAATGCAAGCTCAAATCCATCTTGAGTTACACAGTGAGACCGTGTCTTCTATAATGCAGGTGCCTTTGAAAGGGCTCCAGTCTTTGTGTCTTTTCTTCTTTGTTTTCCAGCTCATGAAGTAAGTAACTGCTGCTATGTGATTCACCAAGATATGCGGCCTCCACATAGATCCAAAGCAACAGGGCCTGTAAAACCGTGTGGACTGGAAACTCCCAACCTGTGAGCCCAAATAAACCTTTCCTCTTTGTTAGTTAATTACCTCTGGGATTTAATTGTAATGGCAGAAGAATGACTAGTAAAGCATACTCCTCGGGCATATGAAGCAAAGCAAGACTAATTAAAGAAAAGCAAGGAGCTGTGATCATGAAATGTCACACAGGATTTTGAACTGGACTCTGGTCACAGCAGAGACATTAATGGGACCAGCAGGAAATTCTGGAAAGGTCTCCAGTTTAGATAATAGTACTATATGAATGTTAACTGCCTGTCCCTAAAACTGCACTTGCTCATGTCTGATGTTAACATTTAAGAAATCTGGGTGAGGGGTTCTCAGAACTATTTTATACTGTTTCACAAGGACTTTTTTTTTTTAAGTCCAGACATGTTCCAACATTAAATGAATGCAAGGTTTTAAATAGACTCTTTTAAAAGCGTCCAATAGACAAACTTCTGTTGTTTGTGCTACAGTATCATCATGTAATACTCCCCCATTATGCCAGAAGCTTTGATACAATGTGTGGCAGTGCCTCATGGTGGTGGTCTGACAAACAGGCATGTTCCAGGAGATCTGAGAGTGTGACACTTACAAGGATTCATCTTCATTGGTGACCTGATTGGACCGAGGATCTTGTCAGGCATTGGTAAATCACACACCTAGGTCATAGGTGTAAGGGGAAGAGCACCCGGAACATGGAAGACACTATCCCATAGGCTGGGCACCTACCTGAGAAGAGTGACAGAAGAGAGGAGAAAGCCAGCTGGCACAAAGCTTTCTTCTGGTTCCTAGCTGTCACGATTCGATTCGGATGTGAGCAGCTCTGCCCTACCACTCCCTCCCCTGAGGAGTGGAGTGGCCAGGAGGAGGCAGCGTAAACCAGGAGAGAACAGAATAGAAGAAGATGACTAAGTCTCAAGAAGGAAGTAGAAAGATGGGCATGGGGTGCACTTTCTGAAGGATTGTTGAGATTTGGTCAGAGGCTCCACATGTTTCTGTCTGGCCTGCCAGACAGTGTTTTCTAAAAGATAAAAAGACAGGAAAGAAAAGAAGACTTAGAAAAATAGATGAAGGGAAAAGAATGGGGAGGCTGGAGAAAGCTGAGGGGGTAGGAATGGAAGACCTGCGAAAAGAACTCAAAAGAAAGCCAGAGAGGGGACACTGGGTTCTGTTAACCTTGAGCAGAAGAAAGGATTCAGTAAAAAGCTATAAGAGAGGGAGGTGGGGATATTGGCTTAGGTGTCCCCAGGCTATTGGCTTCCTGGTCTGTGGAGCACACACCTCTCAACAGTAACAAGGACCAGCATGTTCTCTGAGCCTGGGACACCATCCTCAAGTGTAGTGATGGTATCTCCAGGTCCTCTCAGCTGGGGATGGGGATTCAGCTTCTGTGCAGTGGCCCTCACTTGTTCCTCCAGGAACAGAGGGTGAGGTGCTGGCTTCCTTCATGACTTCCTTCTG
Source organism: Arvicanthis niloticus (assembly GCF_011762505.2). NCBI lineage: Eukaryota > Metazoa > Chordata > Mammalia > Rodentia > Muridae > Arvicanthis > Arvicanthis niloticus. Next base: position 83,446 of record NW_023045919.1, read on the forward strand.
TAACCAATGTTTCTCCACACAAATCTGTCTGGCACTTATTATTTTTAAAAAGAAATGTATCAGAATTAATTTTATTTTGAGAATTATCTGAGAATTTCACAGCAGCTCTTGGGAACATCAGTAGGATCCCAGGGGAGTTGCAAACAGAACTGGGAATCCTTCTGCAGCAGACAGGAGCCATCTGCCAGCTTAGGAGCGAGGCTCCCTCTGCCACCAGGAGTCCTTTAGACTCCCAGGGTGTCAGAGTCCCTCTAGAGGTAAATGCCTGTCCTGATTCAGCACTTGGCTATGGCCAGAGCCACAAGCTAGGCAGAGCCCACACCAAGTCAGCCCACAGAGTCACACATTCCACGAGGAGTCTCTGTCCAGCTTTGTTGGCTCCCATCATTTCTGGTGTCAATCTCCTCACCCGGGATCACACCACCTACCTCTACTTGCTTTCTTGAACCAGAGTCAACTCCTTCTGTAGGTCCATGCCTCTTCTTCAGTAACCAACCTCTCACATACGTTGTCATTTTGCAAAATCAAGTTGTCAGTGTGGGGATGAGAACAGGGGTGCTATCCCCAACACACGCTCAAGATTCTGATGTGTTTGACTGTGACTTCTGGAGCACTAGCCAGAAGGACTGGATTCCAGTTTCCAGTAATGTCATGGCTGATGTGCTCTCTGTGGCATATATTGGGGGTGGGTCCATTGAATCCTGGGTCCCATAGATGGATCAGCACCAGAGAAAGAAGCTTAGATGCAGAACTGACAAAAGGATTCTTGCACACAGATTGCTCTCAAGGGAAACTTGCCCCCACAACCCTAAACCCTTAGCCAACTGTGCTTCATACACACACAACTTTTTCCCACTGGGTTTCTGGAGACTGAGGATGTGGGGTGGGGCTGGATAGTTCAGGTGATATCCAGAGAGGCAATCCCAGAAAGATGATTGACAGAACCATAGGAACATCATAGGATGACCCAGAAATCCATAGACCAAAGACAGATACCTTGAGCGAAGAATCTGGAAGTTCAAGAGGTCCTGAGCATCTAATAGCCTCTTCCCATGGCAAGGGGTGAACCACTCTGATCAACAGGTGGTAGGGCTTACTGAAGACTTCCCTGCTGCCACCAAATCCATACAAATTATACATGTGGGTGATATGAAAGAAAACATACATGGCCATAGCTGGGACCTAGCTTGCCAGAGTCCTGAACACTGGGGCTGGAGAGGGGACTCGTCTTTAAAAGCACTGGCTGCTCCGCCAGAGGACCACAGAATCCCTAGTATCCACACGGCCAGAGCACAACCCACTGTTCCAGAAGATCACAACTCTAGTTCTAGGGGATCTGACAAACGTTGCTGGCTTCATAAGTGTTACACGCATGTGGTTTACAGATGTACATGCAGGCAAAACACCTGCACACACAAAATAAAAGAAATCTTAGCAAATAGAGATTTGAATACCAAGGGATTCTATGTAGAAAGGGAAGGTTTGCAATGCTTTTCCCTTATCTCTGGCCTCACTTACCATGGTTTCAATTGTCCAGAAATTTTTTTTATTTGACTTTTTATTAATTTTTTTTAATGAATTTCACATTATCTACCCCAATCCCATTCATCTCCCTGTCCCTTCGTATCTGTCCTCCACCCTTCCAAAACCTCCCTCCCAAAAGAAAAAGTAAAAATTGTGGAATCTGTAGTGTGTCACAGTGTGTCCTACAGTATACCCCTTTGTCTACACTTCTCTGCTTGCAAATGTTCACTGCAATGAGCCATTGGTCTGGATCAAGGCCTCTGGCTTCTGCTACACTATCAATATTGGATCCTATATGGACTCCTCTTGGATATCCTGTTGTTGCCGTGTGCCATGGAGATCCTGCAGCTTTGGGTCTGTAGGACCAGCTCCTTCACACACTCCAGCAGTTCATGGATGGGGTAGATGTTGGGATGGGCTAACTTGAAGTCCTGGGTCTCCGTGGTAGCTAAACTGATGATCTCAAGAGCTGTCTGGAAGCCACACCACCAGGGTGAGCTTTTCAGCACTGTCCTGGCTAGCTCACCCAAGGATGCAGGTAGCCATCTCTCCTACTCTCATGCCCTCAGAGCTGACTCATCTGCACCCACACCAGTAGTGCCAGCTCTACTGTGCTGCCCAGGTGAGGTGTAGGGCCTGCTCTCTCAAGGGCTGCAGCCAGTGAGAGGCTTTCCGGCTCTAGTTCTCCTGCTTTCATGACCCCGAGGCCAGCTCTCCCCACTGCTGCAAATGGCAGGGGGAGAGGAAGGTAGCTTCACCCTCCACCATACAGCATACAAGTGGTAAGGCCAGCTCTCCCATGCTTGGGGCTAGCTCATTTGTAACCCTGCAACCAGAGCCAGCTTTATTGTGCTGCCCAGGCAAGGTGCAGGGCCAACTCTCTCAAGGGCTGCAGCTGATGGGGGGTGGAGCCAGCTCTCCTGCTCTCATGTCTTCACTACCAGCTCTCCCAAGCAAGGGCTAGAACCATCTCTGCACATCCTTCAGACATCAACATGGCTTCAGGCAGCAGCCCAGACCAGGGACATCTACCTGGCCTTTGGTAGTGACAGATCCCTGCTGCTGAACTACAGTCCCAGACGTGGCCCTACACGAATTGGCCAAAAAAATCTTCAACAAGGTCAGAAAGTAAGCACTGTAAGTTTTCAATGACTTTGGTTTATAGTATATTGTTATAATTGTTCTGTTTTATTAGTGTTCATTGTTTTCTATCATGGTCTGTGTCTAATTGATAAACTTAAGCTTTAGAAGGTTGGGTATCTGGCACAGTAATAAAGCATCTGTATAGCATAGCCATGTCTACAGATCATATATGTTATTCCAGGCCCTTCAAACAAAACAAAATGGGCTCTGCTTCAGGTAGGTTTGCACAGGAGTAAAACCCAGTATTATAGGTTCCTGTTTGAGCCACAGCTTCAGGAATCCACTGGGTGTCCTGGAAAGTGTCTCCATGGTTGAGGTTGAGTCATATAGAAGGGGTCAAATGGAAAGGGAGATATCTAGGCCATCTGATACAGAAGCATGTCTGAGAACATTTTCAAGGGATGCTAAGAGGCTGCCCCTACGATGGAGCTGTGAATGTGGAGTCATCAGTGGAAGAGTTGGTGGAGCTTTGAAGAACAGGTAGAAGACCTAGTGGTCCCTAACATTGCTACCTGCTGGCATTGGCCCACTCAGACATTCTCAGTGTTTACTGAAAATAGCTCTCAATGACTTCTGCATGTGAGTCTAAGGGGAATCTCAGATGTCGCGGTGACAATCACAGGGAGCATTCACACATCATTCGGTGTACACAGAAATAGAATAGATTTCAAGCAATTTAACTCAGTCTGGAAGGAAGATGTAAGCCAGTGGATACTAAAATGTTTAGAAAGCATTTAGAATGAACTTTCACTATTCTTGGCAAAGACAGACCCAGGCTGGGTGTCCTTGAGATGGCCCTGGGAGCCTCATGGATGGAGGAGGGAGAAGGAAGGAGGGAGGAAAGTGTGATGGCTGGTTCTCCCCCCAGATGCATGCAAGCCCTTCCCCACCTCTGACAGAGTTCCCTAAATGATCCTTTTTCATCTTCAGAAAATTCTTGGCATGTTAGCATCTTGAGGGACTTTCAAATGTGAAATGAAATCCTGGAGGTGAGCAGATCACTGCGGGGGAGATAATGGATTACATTCTCTAGATATCTGTTCCTATTAGTTGCAAGCTAAGGTCTATATTGCAGATGGGGTTTGTCCATGAGGAGAGAGCACACAATGCAGCTAAATTGAAGTACAGTTCTGCTGAGGCTTCCAGACAGAAGCAGCTCCTGTGAGAGGAAGGCATTACATTCCTGCCATTCGCTTGGCTTCTCTCCGCTACCAGTGGGGAGGAGAGGAGAGGAAACAAACAAACAAAAAATCCTGGATGCTGCTTCTGTGCTCATCAGCACTCTTTTACCTCAGGAGCTCCAACTTCCAGGCCACGGCATTGTGGCGGAGGGTCCTTGAAACTGTACGTGCCATGAGCACTGTCTGTAACCTGCATCATAAATGAAATAAAATGCTGACAGAGCAATGCACGTCAGTGTTTCTACTAGGCACAGATGTGCAGCTCTTTAAATGCAAAGTGTTTCCTCAATAAATAATTGATACAAATGCTGCTGCTAATACATGAAGTCTAAAACAGCTTGTGACATACCAAAGGCTTCCTCATCTCCCAAAGTACACAGTACTCACCCAGAAAGGTCTCTATGTAACAGCCATTTAGTTTGAGGAAAGCAAAATGGCAATTACATGTGGATGTCTATGAATAAACCCAAGGGGTCTGAGTGAGCCTGGTGAATATAGAGGTGATAGAGCATGGATAGATATTGCACAGATCCACAGGAGTTGGATCTGAATCTGCATGGCTATGGGTCAAGGTACTGGTAGGCTGATTGGGTTACACATATGTAAATGATTAAGTGTACGTATGTGCATTGCTAGTGATGGCAGGTAAACTCTGAGAAATGCACTGTTTGGCAGTTGTATTATTGTGATATCATAAAGTCATCAAGATTGTAGAGGTAACTTTATAATTAGGCTATGGGTTCATACTCCCCCTACATATCCCCCCCGTGTGTGTGTGTGTGTGTGTGTGTGTGTGTGTGTGTGTGTGTGTGTGTAAAATTAAGTGTTGCTGGTGGTATGTCTCATCACATTTTCTCACAGTATCTTTTCCCAATAAGTAGAGCCACTCTCTAAAATAAAAATTGGTATGTAGTAAAGACATTTGCACAATGCAGCTTTTATTATCAGTTATGATGTGCTGTGTGTGTGATGTTCTGTGCTCTACTTTTTATATAGCTGGCCACACAACAAATTTATTCACCCACTATCACCACAAAAAAATGAGAAATCACACTATCATGGCTCTCAAGTTGTTAGACGATAGGAATTTTCCATATCATTGTAGTCATTTTTATTGTTTTGAAACAAAATCTAGTGTAGCCAAGGCTAATCTCAAACTCATTGTAGAGCCATGGATGACCTTAAACTTCTGATTCTCCTGACTTCACCTCCCAAACACAGGAATTACAGATCAATGCCACCATGTCATCTTTGGTGTAATACTGGGGCTTGAGTATGTTAGTGTGCTGGTTAGTTTTTGTCAACTTGACACAAGTTAAGAGTTATTGGGAAGAGGAACCTCAGTGGAGGAATTGTCTCTAACAGATTGGCTTGTCAGCAAATATATTAGTTACTTTAATAAAGGTATACTAAGACACCATGTCCAAAGCAACAAATAAAGTGTGTAATTTGGGGATCAGAATACCAGAATACCCCATGATCGTCGTAACAAGAAGACAGCAGCAGGCAGGCGGGCTTGGTGCTGGAGCATTAGCTAAGAGCTTACATTTTGATCAATAACAATGAGACATTGAAGATGGAATGAGCATTTGAAACCTTAAAGCTCACCACCAGTAATTCACCTTCTCCTACAAGGCCAAACCTCCAACAAGGCCACACCTCCTAATCCTTCCCAAACAGTTCCACCAACTGAGGACCAAGTATTCAAATACAAGAGCCCATGGGAGACATTCTTCTCCAAGCCACCACAGCAAGTCTATGGGGTATTTTCTTGACTGATGATTGGTGGGAGGGCCCAGCTCACTTTGGATGGTGTCAATCCTGGGCAAGGTGGTCCTTGTTGTTTTAAGAAAAGTAGCGTACCTGAATGTGAGCCTTGAAGCAAGCCATTAAGCAGCATTCCTCCATGCTCTTTGCTTCATTTCCTGCCTTGAGCTCATGTCTTATGGGTTGTGACTTGGCAGTATCAGCCAGATAAACCATTTCCTTCCTCAGTTGTTTTCAGTTATGTCTTTGGTTATTTATCGTAGTAACAGAAAGCAAACTGATACAGTAGGTAAGTACTTTACCAGATGAGCTACATCCCTACCACCAGATCCATCAGATTCTTATGGGACCACCAGGGTATACACATTGTACTGCTAACCATACCGTCTTTGTGCCATATATGGTTCTGTGAACATGAAAGCACCTGAAAGGATATGGCAGAGGCAGAGAGGCTCTGTCCACATTCCATCTACCTATCACACTCCCACTGACCCTCCTCTCCATAAGGTGATTTTTCATGTGGGCATAAAATATGAGCAGAACAGACTTATGCCCCTGTGGGCTAAAGCATAAAAAAACCAATGCATAACCCAGCTGCTTATCCTGGTCTCTGCAGATCTCTGCACCACTGCAGATAAAGACCTTTCACACTGGATCCTACCCCACCCCCACTACTGGCAGGTTGGCCACACATCACGAATGGATAACGATTCCAATTTGTAGAAGAGCCCTAAGGTTTCACAGTTAACAATCTTGCCTGTGACCTTGCACGCTCTGGCAGGTGCATTGGGGAAGAGGAGAATGAGTGTGGGTGAGGAGTAGAGACTGGTACCCACTAATGGCTTTTACTCACCCCCCAAAAATTATATGACAAGTACTGGTCGTTTGTTGGTGGACAAAATAATAAAACAGCTGTCCCTGTAGAGCTTTCAATCTAGCAGGGGAGAGCAGATAAGAAATACAATTAATTGGATAAACTAGTGTATTGGGAATTTCAAGTATTAGGACAAGAAGTGACAATCAAGTGTAATCCTGACTGACAGCAGCTGTAGATAGTCCCTAACAGAAATGGGCCGAAGGACCCCAGATCCAATTCTGGACCGATGAGATGACTTCATGGCTGTTCCTTGCTCATCTATGTGAAACGAGAGAGAGAGAGAGAGAGAGAGAGAGAGAGAGAGAGAGAGAGAGAGAGAGAGAGAGACTTTGGAGCCACAAGTGAATTTCACAGTTCCTGCCTCTGAGAACAAGGGGCTTGCCATGGAAGTGTAAGCAGAGTGGAGGAAGGGACACCTATCCAGTGTTTCTGACATGACTCTCACAGGACCTGGGCAGACAGTGACGACTTGGAACTGGGCCATCTTTCCTCCTTACTCTCTTTTAGTTGCTGGAACTGGATCTCAAGGGCTAGATACCTAACACCCTGGGGATGTTGTGGTCTGTCACTCTTGTCCTAGTTAGCTTTAACTGTTGACAGGCAGCCTAGGTTCACTTGAGAACTGAGTCTTAAGTCAGGGATTGCCCAGATCAGATGGGTCTGCAGTCATGTCTATGGAGGATTGTCTTGATGGTTGATTGACATGAATCCAAACCACTGTGGGCAGCACCATTCCTTAGGCAGGTGGGTCTGAAATCTATAAGAAAGCTAGCTAAGCATGAGCCTGTGTGAGCCTGCAACCAGCAGTGAACAAGCAACCATGGTTACTTGTCATTCTTCCCTGCTGTAATATGTTTCTTGTTTAGAAGTAATAATAATGTGTGAAAGAACGAGCAGGGTTCCTACTTAAGTTTCTGCCCTGACTTTCCTCAATGATAGACTGTAACCTATAAGCTGAAGTAAGTCACCATTTAGTACAACATGCAGCTACTGATTAATGAGATTGTTCTAAGGGCCAGCCATAGCCTTAGAAACAAAAAGGATACAATATTTATTTTTGGACTTGTCATGGGATTTAGGGATGTGAACTTTTACTTTAAAAGGTTAAATAATCATTTTTGTTAGACATGATAATTAGTAGGAAGTTAATAGTCTGAAAATTATCTGACCATGCCTTAGATTCTCCGTGGCAATTGTTATAGGATCTATTACAACAGAAAGATGGAGATCAGAGTTGGTGGGTGTTGGGTGGAACTGGTACAGGTGATGGACATGAAAGAATGAAGAAGCCAGTAAACCTTGAGATGGCCCTATTCACCCAGTGTTATCCCACACAAGCCTGTGCCTGGTACCAAACACCTTCCACGCAGGAAATGTATGAATCAGTATTTGCTCAAGTTTAAAAATTGCTATTACCTCAGTCTTAGTATTCACACCAGAGCAATAGAGTCGATTAAATGCATCTTCAATTATTCAAAGCTGCTCTCGCAGAATTATTATACCTAAATATTGTGTTTTAATGAACTGTACTTAATTTTCACCCCACCAAGTGACTGTCTGTGTTACATCTTCCTCCCAGGGGTCTGAGACAGTCTGTCTGGCTCTGCAGGAGACACACGGTTTCAAATGTCACTGTCAAAGCCTCTTCCCACTCTGTCAGGCTCAGCTATGCTCCTTCTTTCGTTTACTGCATAATGTTCTATCTAGAAGGTGAGTGGGAGAAGAGATGAGGTGTCACTGCTCACTAGACAATTGGAAGGTCACGACCTGGGCAAGAAGACACTGAAGTCTAGAAATGGAGACAAGCAACTTGGTGCTCCTGGAGTGCACAATGGCATGCTCTCTTTTTATTCTCCTGTTGTGATGAATACCTTGACCAAAAGCAGCTTAGGAAAGAAAAAGTCTTACTTCAGTTTATAGGTGCCAATCCAGGGAAGCCAGGGCCGAAATTCAAGGAGGCAGGAACTGAAGCAGAGATGAAAAAGGGACACTGCTTACTGGCTTGCTCCGTATAGATTGGTCAGCCTGATTTTTTTATATGACTCAAAATCTGCCAAATGGTGGCACTGCCTTTGGTGAGCTGTACTCTCCCCCATCAATCATCAATCAAGGAAATACCCTACAGACTTACCTACAGAGCAATAGAGACTACAGGCAATCTGATGGACGCCTTTTGTCAATTGAGCTTTCTCTTCCCAAACAACTCCAGCTTCTGTCGAGTTAACACAAAACAAAAACAAAAACAAAAACAAAAAAAACAAAACAAAAAAAAAAACAAAACAAACAAACAAACAAAAAACCAAAAACAAAAAAACAAAAAACAAAACCTAACTTGTACAATGAGGTTCTATGTTTAGGGTTTAGGTTTTAGGTAACTGCGGATCAAAATTCAACTTTGTAAAAGCTGTGATGTCACTCAATAATAGTGCATGTGCCAGGATCTGCGACAGTCTTCAACATGCAACATGGTAACAAACTTAGCTCTGGTGCTCTAAGCATGAGCTTTTAATGTCAAGCTCTGTACTTGGCATTTTACATGTGTTAAATTGGTGTGTCTTTACTTTTATACATAGTACTTCTGCTTTCACTTCCGCATTAAATACCAAACATTTTACCGTGCCATACTAAGCTATAATTACATAATAGTGGATACAATTGTATTATATGGTGCAATTAGATATTATAATATTAGATATCTGTTTTGCCTGTGCAGAAAGCCTTAAAGGGCTTGAGTAGCCCCTGAAATGGAGGAGGTGTTGAAGGCCATATCTGCTAACCCTGGGCCAGTAACCAAGCCAGCTCTGCTGACATCCACTGGCTTGTAACCTTAGTGCCAACAAAACCCTGGTGACCTTCTTGTGACTTCCTAATGCAAACGAACAAATCAATTACAGGTGGACAAGTGGAAAGTTTGAGTATCACAGATGACACACAGCAAAATGATTTATCATAAGTCATTTCTCCAAATGTGCCGCTGTGCTTAGTTTGGTGCCCATACATCCAGAGCATACTTGTACATATACAGCTATCACTCCACACCTAGAGGTATGGTTTCACACCAGCCTGTGTATAGTAAACCTATGATGCCCGAGTCCCTTTATATAAAATGCCATTGTAGATGATGCGTGGTGATATAACACCAGAGAAGAGAAAACAGTGAGGGGAGCAGGGGGAAAGAATAAGGAAGAGGAAGAGGAGCAGAAAAGGAAGGAGTAAAAAAAGGAAGTAGAAGATGAGGGAGAAGAAAGGGGGAAGGGGAAGGAGGAAGAGGAAAAAGACAAGAAGAGTTACTGAACTGCCTGTGTTGATCAAATGACTTGTGTGATTTTCACTGTGGTCAGCAACTATGGCCAGCATCCTTCTAGATGTGATCTTCCATAACTTGGGACTATGGAGTGCTCATGAAAGGAGGGTTTGTTTTTTTTTTTTTTTTATTGCTGACCAGATTTAGTGTACAGCTAATCTGGAGGTAAGAGGTTTCAGAGGGCAGCTAGTCCTTAAGAGATAGAACAAAGCTGGGTGTGGTGATGCACTCCTTTAATCCAGCACTTGGGAGGCAGAGGAAGACAGATCTCTGTGAGTTTGAGGCCAGTCTGGTCTACAGAGTGAATTTCATGAGACCCTGTCTCAAAGAGAAGAGAGAGAGAGGCAGAAAGAGACAGAGACAGAGAGAGACAGAGAGAGACAGAGAGAGAAAGAGAGACAGAGACAGAGACAGAGACAGAGACAGACACAATAGAGATAGACAGATACTGAAAGATAGACAGAGACCATCAGGGACACACAAAGAGATAGAGACACAGAAACAAAGAAAAGGAGACACAGAGAGATAGAGAAACAGAAAAACAAACAAACAAAAAGATGGCAGTGGATGCTGGCACCAGCCACTGAGCTCCAAGGAATCTGAGAGACCCATGGAGGATCAGAGGGATGAGGTAGCTGCAGAAAAGGAGTCTTCGGGGCCCACAATAGCTCCAGAACAGCTAAGGGAGGGGGAAAAAAGGGCAAGTCTTATGGGAAGATGCTTTTAATTTGTGGACTCACAAAATTGAAAGATGGCAGAACAGAGCTATGTGTTGAGAATGACGAATCTATACCCTTCACTGCTGCATCTTAGCCAGCAAGCTGCAAGCAAAAAAGTCATTCCTGAGGAGTTGTGGAGTCCCTGGCGAGGGCCACAGGGAGACATGGGGCTCCCTGGAGCTCCTGCAGCATCAGGTCATTGCTGAGTAGCCACCAACATGGAACCACTGTGGCTGCAGCCTGCTGGGCTGCTTTTCCTGATTGGAGGCAGAGAGCATGGGACAGTGGTTCAACCCACAGCCTACAAGCTTAACAGTTATTCCTGGTGAACCAAACTGCAGGGCAACTGACACTGAGGACACAGTGGTGTGCAGCAGCAGCCTGGAGCTCCCATGGAAACATCTCATAACTGAAAATGGCCAGTCTTAGGCCCACCTACAGGCACCCAGCGTGGAGCTGCTGCAGCTGCAGCCTGAGCTGCTTGCCCTGCTGAGAGATGGAAAGTGCAGGGCAGTAGCCATGCACCACAGGATACAAACACAAGGATAGAGCTTGCAGAGCCTCAGGGTGGGAGACACTGAGGGCAGGGAGGTGTGTGGCAACCAGGAGCTTGCACAGAACCTGCCTGCACCAGCTGCCCTGTCTAACGGCAACATCACCCTAATTCTGAACAACAGCAAGATATCCAAGATGAGTTGCAGCAATGGTCCAGTATTTATGATGCTTCAGAAATCAGAAGCCTTGAATCAGACCAATGGCTTGTTGCAATGAATATTTGTATCCAAAGCTGTCTGGATGGACACACACACACACACACACACACACACACACACACACACACGTTTCCAGTGCTGTTACAATGAACAAATACTTTATGTAGGTTGTAGGTGTGAGAAAGAGGATCAGAGGTGAGTGAGCTGTGGGGAGAGCCATAACTAGAAATGTAATGTAGATCAGGTGTGAGAGAAGCCTACAATGAACAGAGAACATGTCATTGCCAGTACGGCTGACAGAGTGGAGTGCGGCATGGAGCTTGCATGCTACTTCAGTCCTAGAACATACGGCTAAGCCACCTGATTGCCCTGGTTCTAAGCAATGACAAGATGTTGAAGATGAAGAACTGTTCATTTTCTGGGTTGGGTCTCCTCAAAAGATCTCTGCTTCCCCTAGAGGCCACGTCGGTATCCATGATCCACTGTCCCAGACCTTGTTGAAGCCCAAGGTTCATGAGAATGTTGTGGTCCTACAGTAGCTGGGAGCCATGTTGATGTCCCTGGTCAGAGTAACCATTGAGGGCCAAATGGTCTGTGCTGCCTCCTGAAGCCATGTTGATGTCCATGGGTTGTGTGTGATGCCTCCTGGGGACATATTGATGTGAGTGGAGGCCTGTGATGACACCTGAGGCTATGGTGATGACTGGGTCTGTGTTGTTACCAAGAGCCAAGTCTGGCTCAGTGGTCCTACTGCAGTCGGGGTCTGTGCTGATGTCTTATAGCCCATGTTACCATCAAAGACTAGGTGAATGTCTGCAGTCTGTGTTGCAGCTTTGTCTCAGTTAGGGTTTTACTGCTGTGAACAGACACCATGACTAAGGCAATTCTTATAAGGACAACATTTAATTGGGACTGACTTACAGGCTCAGAGGTTCAGTCCATTACCATCAAGGTCGAGGAGCATGGCAGTGTCCAGGCAGGCATGGTGCAGGAAGAGCTGATAATTCTACATCTTCATCTGAAAGCTGCTAGGAGAAGACTGGCTTGCAGGCAGCTAGGATGAGGTTCTTAAAGCCCACACCCACAGTGACACACTTCTTCCAACAAGGCCACACCTCCTAATAGTGCCACTCTGTGGGCCAAGCATATTCAAACTACCACAAGCCTGAAGCCATGTTGATGTACGTGGTCTGTGCTGCCACTGAGGGCTCTGATGCTGTTTATGGAGCTGCAGCAATAGAGGGTCATGTTGATATTGGTAGTCTCTTCACCTCAGTGGCTTCTGGTCAAGGTGCTGGTGGGAAATTACTTGATTTTCTTTAAGGGGCTGGCTACTGGGTGTTTGACCAAGCTCCAGTGAGTATATGAGCATCACAAATTGGATCTTTTCTCCTCCTCCTCCTCCTCCTCCTCCTCCTCCTCCTCCTCCTCCTCCTCCTCCTCCTCTTCTTCTTCTTCTTCTTCTTCTTCTTCTTCTTCTTCTTTTCTTCTTCTAGAATCAAAAAGGAGGGCAAGCTTGAGAGAACTGAGAAGTGAGTGTGTTTTGGATTCATGATGTGAAATTCCCAAATAATCAACAAAAAATATTATGAAAAGAGAGAACAAGAAAGCAAAGAGAAGGTTTCTGAGAATAGAGGCTGGGTGGGAGTGTTGGACTTCCTGTTCATAAGAATCATTACCATGGTAGTCACACATAGGTTTTCAGTGTGTATAGCTGGGCTCATCCCTGATAATGCAGCCTTTAACATAGAAATGGCTATCAGCAGGGAGCAGCCCTTTAGAACTCAGATCCTACAGACTGGAAAACTCGGACCCTTGTCTTGGTGTAGCAACCCAAGTTCAGTTTTTCACTTTAGAAAGCAAGTTTCATGTCATATGAATAAAATAAAGAAAATTCTTGAAAGTTAGAATGAGCAGGTTTCTTTTTTGCAACTTTTATTGAAGTCCTGCAAAGCAGGTATGAATTCTGTCTGCTTTGCTGAAGAAAATGTACTCTCTATATATGGTTTGCAGATTAATAATCAATATTAGATTCAGAAAAGTGCCTGCTACTATCCTTGTCCAAGAATTCTAGTGTTTTTGAGGTCTTGTACATAAAAATGAGAGAATACATGAATGGGTCACAGCCTAGCAAGTAGTCTTCACTTGTGACTAACAGGGTCAGTAGGCAGAGTTATGCCCCATCAATATTAACCAGAGACAGACAGCCCTGAAGTTCCAGTTTTTGGTGGAAGTTATTGTTCCTATACAGATAGATGCATGATAGATAGATGATTGTTAAGTAGATAAATGATAGATGATAGGCAGAAAGATGATGGATGATCAATAGGTGATAGGTAGATAGATAGATAGGGCAGAGACAGATGACAAATGAAAGAGAAAAATCAGATGTCAAAGTGGGTATAGATAGATGATCAATGATGATTGGTAGATGATAGATATGTTGGTTGATCAATTGATTTATAATAGATGAGTAAATAATCAGATGATAGGCAGAAAAGATGATAAAAATTTAAAAAGAAGTGAAGGGTAAGGGAGAGAGTTTAAATTCTAGCTACTGCTTTTTCTTGTTCAGTTTGTTAAGCTCCAGCTCGGACTGTTTTTAATTCTGTTCCAGAGCACTCTGTGTCTAGGCTAATCCCATATAAATTCTGATTCACATGGATGTGGAAGTGTCCCCACAGTGGCATTATTTTAAGACTTCCACATGACCCTATAGACAGCCTGAACTGAGAATCACTGGACTAGGGGCCAAGTGCATTGAATAGCAGAACCCTCAGCTTGCATCTTCATCCCTCTACTTAAAAGATGCTAAAGTTAAGATTTCAAGGTCCCTGGTAAAGACCCTTCACAAAATGAAAGAAGTTTGCTACTGTATCGATTTAAGATTTTTTTTTTTTAAATAGGAAATAAAATTTTTATTTTGTACTTTTTCTTGCTCCTTGAGCTGAAAGATTAATTGACATTAAACTTTCTTTTAGTCTTATAAAAAGTTATGAACTTTCCTTAGACTATACTTTGTCTATAATTCATAGAATTTCTGCTCTGATTATATTTTCTATCAATATACAAATTGTGCTGTTAATTTCTATTCTGATTTACCCTTCATCTCAAAGGTAGCTTGTTTTCTGAAACTCTCAAGTAGGTGAGATGCTTCAATTGTTGTTTTGATCTTAATACCTAAGTCTATTGCAGTCAGTGTAGGAAAACGGCCCATTTCTGCCTTTTTAGAACTCATTGTGATTTCCTCTGTGGCCCAAGCTGAGTTGATTTTTAATCTAAAACATAATTGCAAGTGGTGCGATGGAAAACTATTATTCTGTTAGGCACAAAACTACGAAATCAAACCTTTATATTCACTAACCTATTTCTTCCATTACGTTGCATGTCTTTGATATGGTAACTTCTGAGAGAAGTGTGAGGCTGTGTCCCTGTTCCCTTTCACTTCTCTTTCAGAGTCTCCACCATGAAAACTCTGGCTCATGAGCCCTTATGGTTTTCTATGGCTTTGCTTCAAGCGTGTCACTTCTGTGTTAGTGATGCATCATGGCTATCACAATGTTCTCCTAGCAGATAGAAGGGATGGGAGATTGATTCACATGTAAATAGAGGTTAGTGGAGGATGGGGTTGTAGTTGTGGAGACAGAAGAGTCCCCAAAAAATCATCTTACAGGCTGACAGGAAGCTAGATACCCTGGAGTGCTGCTGGCAAAGCAGAGTCCAGTCTGCAGACTTCCAAACCCAGGGAGCAGATGGTAGAACTCTCAGACCAAGCCCACAGGGCCACTGGGGCAAAGCCTGAAATATAAAAGCTGAAGTGCCGAAGGCTGTGATGTCCACAGGGAGGGAAAAGGAGTGTGTGTCCAGCTGCAGGAGACAAACATATTCCCCTTCCCTGGCCTTCAGCCAACTAGAGTGCCAGCCTACTTTGAGGGCAAACTTTCCTTCTCTGGTCTACTCTGGTTCTCACACCCAGTCTTATCTAGAGACATCCTCTCGGGCATTCCCCACAAGTGTGCTGTCCAGCATTCTAGGCACTCAGTTGATACCTAAATTCACCCTTACAGTGATCCACTGCCATTATTTTACATTGCTAAAGTCCTGGCTGCAAACAGCACCCACAACATGTCATGCTGGAAATTGCAACTGGATGTAATTGAAGACCATCATGAGATATAAGTTAGACCTAGAAGAGAAATGTCATGTTTTTCTCTCAAGTATGGAACCTAGGTTTTACACACACACACACACACACACCACACACACACACACACACACACACACATACACACACCCCACAAGAGAGAGAGACAGAGAGACATAGAGAGAGACAGAGAAACAGAGACAGAGAGACAGAGATAGAGATACAGAGAGAGATGGCAGAGAAAGGAGAGAGATATAGGCATATTATGTGAAAATAGACGTATTTAGTAAATGGAATGGAAAATGACAAGCAGGAGGGGAGAGGAGACGACGAGACAGGAGATGAGGGGAGAGGAGATGAGGGGAAATCCAGCCAAAGTACACAATATGCTTGAACAAACCCTCAACCCCTCCCAACTTTGCATACCACAGAGAGACCCTGTCACAAAATCAAACAAAAACGTTTAACAGTTCCATTTTTGCTAGATTTTGATTTTAATGTTTTCAGACTTATTTTATTTTTTTATTTGCAAGTGTGTACATTCATGCAGGTGCCCACAGAGGAAAGAAGAGGTTATTGGATCTGCTGGAGATAGACTTACAGATAGTTGTGAGCCACTTAATATCGATGCTGGGAACCAACTCTACTCCTCTGTAAGATCAGCAAGGGCGCTTAAGCACCAAGCCATCTTTCCAGCCCTGAGGTTAATTTTTGTTTCATAAAATTATCTATTTTACCTTTTAAAAAAATTCTCATCCTCTTTTGTTAGTTTTCTTTTAATATTGTCTCATGTAAACAACTATCCAAATATATGGATGGTGTGAGGTTTCCCTTCAAACTAAGAAGAAACAATGTTTTTTTGATAAGTCATTTTAACTCTTTGTGGTTACTTGTCCATTCCAAGATTTTGTTTCTTTGTTGCCTTATTATTTTGGGTTGCTTGGTTTATGGCTTTGGTTTGGGTTTGCTTGTTTTTATTTTCTCCTTTCTGGCTCTAGTTGAATTGATTGAACTTGTTACTCTTTCTCTTATAAGTTTGAAACTTCTTATTATATTTATTCTCCCATCCAGTGTTCTTAGCTTACATTTACACTTTTCCCCAGGAGGATCCAAGCTTAGGTCAGTATCTACGAATTATGAAACTACTTCCCTCTTGTATCTGTCTCTTTCCTCACCCAGTGTTCACCCTCTCCTCTTTCTGTGTCCTCCCCCCTGCACCCTCACCCAGTGCTCACCCTCTCCCTCCCCCTGCACCCTCACCCCAGTGCTCACCCTCTCCTCCCCCCTGCACCCTCACCCAGTGCTCAACCCTCTCCTCCCCCTGCACCCTCACCCAGTGCTCACCCTCTCCTCCCCCTGCACCCTCACCCAGTGCTCACCCTCTCCTCCCCCTCTTCCCCCTGCACCCTCACCCAGTGCTCGCTGTCCTCTTCCAAGTTTAAATGGGCTGCTTTTATATTCATTTTTGCTTCCTTCTAATTAAATATTCTTTCTTGGACTTTTTTCCCCCTTGAAAGTTGCAGAAAATGCTGGGTGATGGAGCTTAGTTGATAGAAGACCAGTGGTTTATGGACATCTGACCACTTTCCTTTCTTCTGAGGAAAAGACACTGTGGCGGTTTAAGGAGGCTTGGTCCATGGGTGGTGGCACTGTTAGGAGGTATGGTCTCATTAGAGAAAGCAGGTCACTAGGTGAGTGTTGAGGGTTCCTAGTGCTCAGGGTCCGCCCAGTGAGGAAGAGAGTCTCCTCCTGGCTGCCTTTGGATCAGCATGTAGAACTCTGCTCCAGCACCATGTCTGCCTGGATGCTGCCATGCTTCCCACCATGATGATAATGGATCGAATCTCTGAAACTGTAAGCCAGCCCAATTAAATGTTTACCTTTATATGTGTTGCCTTGGTGATTGTGTTTCTTCACAGCAATAAAACCCTAACTAAGACAGACAAAATTCAACTACTTGTAGCTACGATAACCAAAGCATGGTATTAAGGCTCTGGAAGCGTCTCCAAAAAAGAAGCAAGAAGAAAAGGGTGTACACTGTTACCAGGAGAAGGCTTCTTCCCAGTGCTTGTCAAAGTTAACAAACTCAGCTGAAAGAGACTTGTTCTAAGTAGGTCTTTATTTAGCAAAAAGAAAGTACAAGAACTGCCTACCCCAGAGAGAGGTGAGCTAGCCAGAGGATAGGGCAGTTTATGGCTTTGCTTCTGTGTTGTGCATTTTTAAGTTTCTTATGATCTTCTCCCTCTTGAAAAGCCATTGTTAAGCTCCTCCCCTTGGGTAATACTCTTCGTTCCTGTTCTGGACCAAGATGTCCCAGTGTCTTTTTCCTTCCCTACGTATCGGGACATTTGTTGGTGGATACATGGTCCCTGGGAAAGTACCCAGGCACATGAATATAGCAGGAAGAACCTAATTGAAGCTCCAAGAATTTCTAGCCACAAGGGGAATTTCAACCTTCAAGAGTCCAGGCTATAAAGACACAGCTGTAGTTTCCTTGGTTACCTCAGATTTCCAATTGTGCTAAAATACACATGGAATGAAATTTTATCATCTTAGTGATGTTAAGTGCCCATTTTAGTGGCCTTTGGGACACTCACACTGTTTTCTGACCATCATGACTACATCCCCAGAGCTTTTCTGTCTTCCAAGATCAAACTCTGCACTCCTTAAATACTAACACGCTATCCCCTGCCCACCCCTGGTAACATCTCTGAGTAAGGTTGACCACTCCCACTTGAGGAAGCCACTGTTTGTGGTTTTCTAAGTGAGCTATTTCACTCAACCACTGTCTTTATGCTTCCTCCATGTTGAGACCTGGGTCAGACGTTCCTTCTTTTGAAAGGTGGAATGACATTCTATTACAATAATATGCTAAATTTTGTTTATCTATTCATCTATTAGTGGCCTTTTGGGCTGCTTCCACCTTAAGGCTACTGAGAACAATGCTGATATAGATGTGAGCTGTGTTTGTTACTTTTCTCACTATGACAAAACACCTGACTCTACCTCCAACATTTTCCATAGGCTCTCAAGACAGCTCTACCTGAGGAACACCTAGTGATCAAACATGGTGGAGGGCATTTCACAACCAAGTGGTAATACAAGGCATCAGACTGATTCCTCAGATTATAAAGTCCATGCTCTTCTGGGGATTATAATACATTGTCTTCAAAGTCCTGTGTGTGCTTTTCACATTTTATTCATTTGCTGATCTGGGTATCTTTTTGCTGGAATTGCCTTCCCTCAGACATAGCTGGCTTCTGGTTGTGTTCATGCCTGTGCAAAGAACCCTATAGCATCAGTGTGCAATGGTCTATACACACATAGAAGCCCCAGCTTCTCTCTTGAGGATGACATCATGGTACACTTGGAGGTGAGGCATTAGCTGCACTTCTGGACCCCAAACTCTCTGGTTCTGCTGGGTGTCATCCACCACCCCACACCCTCTCCTGCCTTTCTGATGTGAAACAGTCACACTGGTTTCTCCCAGGTGAAATACAATACTCCCTATGGTACCTACAAAGGATGAAACTCCCATCAATTCTGATCTAGAACTTTCTGGCTGTCACCAGTGTCATAGTCCCTAGGCTTAAGTCATC